>NC_092108.1:34630829-34930829 GCF_045679555.1 Salvelinus alpinus
ACGCACAAATCTCCAAGGTATTTCCGTATTCATTGAAAGCGCTACACCATTCTTGAACCTTTATTTACCTTATCCTAGATAAGGAATCTCATTTCCAAGGGCGACCTGATCAAGACGATCAGTGTTATAGGAAGTGTAGTACATCAAAATCATAAATCAACAAAGTAATTTAACGTAACCACTGTGTTTTATCGGTCGGTGCCATAGATTGAATTTAAAGTGCCACTGCAAGAATGATTGTATGTCACATTCACAGGCTCTGGCCCTTCCCCCACTAGCACCCTCCACACCATAAGTGCACGTCACTCACAAGTCATTGCAAGCTCACCCAATGACTGATGTTTCTCTGACGGCTTGCCACTGAGCTAGTTGGAAAGGTGTGACAGCTGGAAGCATACAGAGGCATGTCACCTTTATGAAAGGCTTTATTTATACATTTTTATTGACAGAAATGTGTGGGGGACAGACTTATTTTGTTTTGACTCATAGATTTCTTTGCATTTTTGCATGTGTTGGTATGGCGATGATCAAGACTGGGAATGCTTATATATGCATGCAGGCTCTCTCTCCTCCACGTGCTCTCAGAGAGCGTTCTCCTGACAAAGATGTGTTGCTTCTTCCCCCCCCTTCCACCCATCCACCTTCACCCTGATGACCGACCAACCAACCCCTGCCCTCTATCCCCACTCTCTCCCCACTCCAACCCCCCTGCCTCTGCCCAGACTACGCAGTGTAAAGATGGAGCAGAGGAAACTCAACGATCAGGCCAACACGCTAGTGGACCTGGCGAAGGTAAGAAGACTGGGGTTTTTCAAAGGGCCGCAGCTGGCTGCCAGCCACTGCATTGATGTGGGTGGCATTTGCACTCCAGGTGTCTGTTTTAAAATGTTCAGAAGATGGTGCTTTAATGTGTGTTTGCACTGCCGGACCCCCACCCCTCTCTCTACACATGTGGTTAAAGCAGTCTGTCTAGTCCTAGGGGATATAGCATTGGATAGCCATGTAAATAACAGGTAAACTCTGCAACTGTATGTGCGTTATTCAAACTTCTCAGTAGTCATTACCCTGCAAAACAAAAATGAGTCGTTAGGACGTCCCCGGAACCTCGCAAAATGGTCGCCTTTAGTCGTCAGTACGTTGTGTCATGGTCTTGTGGAGGTTTTGTGTAGTTCCCGGTTTATTCCCAGGACATCCCCAAGGACAATTTTTTGATTTTCTTGGGATGTTGGGTCATGGTCCTGTGGAGGGTTTGTCTAGTTCCTAGTTTGTTCCGATTTTAGGATGTTTTTAGGACGTTGTATCATTGACTCGTGGATGTTTTTGTCTAGTTCCCAGTTTGTTCCGGGGACGTCCCCAAGGATGTTTATGGGACGTTCTTAGAATGTTCTGTCATGTTCACCTGGAGGTTTTGTCTATTTTCCCGGTTTGTTCTGGGAACATCCCCAAGGACGTTTTTAGGACATTCAAGGGATTTTCTGTCATAGTCTCCTGCCGGTTATCACATTTCAGGTAGACCCAAGTGCAGACTGTGTTGGAGTAACAGTGTTTATTACACCAACAGTGGCAGGCAAACGACAGGTCAAGGCAGGCAGGGGTCGATGATCCAGAGTAGTGGGGCAAAGGTACAGGACGGCAGGTAGGCTCAGTGTCAGGTCAGGCAGAGGTCGGTAATCCAGAGTAGTGGGGCAAAGGTAAAATGGGCGACACCTGGAGGGGGGTGGAGACAAGCACAAGGACAGGTGAAACAGATCAGGGTGTGACAACAGTTTTATCTAGTTCCCAAGTTTGTTCTGGGGACATCCCCAAGGACGTTTTTTAAATGTTCTTGAGATGTTGTGTCATGGTCCCCTGGAGGTTTTGTCTAGTTCCCGATTTGTACTGGGGACGTCCCCGAGGCCATTTTTAGAACATTCTTGGGATGTTGTGTCAAGGTCTCCTGGAGATTTTTGAGGACCATGACACAATGTACCAAGAACATACTAGTAAAACTGAGACATGGTCCTCACGGACATCCTGGTAACTTACAAGGAACTAGACAAAGGTCCCCAGAGAACGTTCCCTTGGGACCATCATGCGACGTCCCCTTGTGGTCA
The DNA here is from genome assembly GCF_045679555.1 of Salvelinus alpinus. Lineage (NCBI taxonomy): Eukaryota > Metazoa > Chordata > Actinopteri > Salmoniformes > Salmonidae > Salvelinus > Salvelinus alpinus. The sequence continues at coordinate 34,632,923 of NC_092108.1, forward strand.
TTAAATGTTCCATGGATAACGTCCTATCAGAACCAAATAGGAACCTTTACGTATCATTCCCTAATGGACATAAACTGAATGTCCTCTTATAGTCCCAAGGTTAACATCATGTTCAAATGTTCCTAGAACGTTCTCAGAACGTTCGCCAAAGCCCTTAAAGGGACCTTATAGGAACGTTGCTTAATGTCTATAGAACGCCCCCTGTTTGCTGGGTAGTAGCCTGTTCAGTTAAACACACAGAAGGGCTTTGCTTTTTATGATTCTGTTAATGACAGATATATAATGATGATGAAAAATGACCAATTAGCTCAGAGATATGTATTCTCTCATTAATTTAACTGCATGGCTATTAGTCTACATTTTGACAAGACATCCTTGATCCTGAATTGTCCCAGAACTAGGACCGGTGGAATTTACAGATGTAGAACACTTCCAAAATGCATATGTATATCAGGGATCATCAACTAGACTCATGTGTGAGATGATTTTTTGTTGAGCGGATGGTTAGGGTGCCGGAACATAATCATTTGTAGACTGCAAATTGACCGCTTGTAGCACAAACATATATCATATTTGAATGAAACAAAATCACACCAGTTGGGCAACCCTGCTGTATATGAATACACTTTCAGTGATTGAGTGTTTAGAAATAGCTGATAAAAAAAAGATCCCCATCAATCTGTTCTTGCCCTAGTTACTACCCCTTCTACCACAGATATTTTTCTCTTTCCTGTCAACTCTGATATTGAGATCCTTAGATTCAGATTCTAGTTGTTTGCTTGTTTACTCTAACATTATTTATTTATTCATTCATTTGTTCATTATTACCTCGTAAGGGGTCATGCACAACTGATGTGAGATCAAAGCTACTAGGCTAATTTCTATCTTTGGCTCGTTGGCAGAAAGATGCACCATACAATAATACTGATAGAATACAATATTTACGTTTTAGTGCAATTTATGACGACTGTCAAACGACTACGACATTTTTATATACACAGTAAATTCAGTTAGCATACAGTATACCGTAATAGATCCATCACCACCTCTCTCTCCTCCTGCAGACCCAGAACGTGATGTACGACCTGGTGTCGGAGCTGCAGGAGCGCAGCGAGGAGCTGGACAAGCGCATCGGCATGCTGGAGGACAAGCTGGACTCGGTGACGGGCAGCCTACAGGCGCTGCCCTGCCTCATCTCCCAAGCCATAACCCAGCAGCAGCAGGAATTTCTGGACGGTTTCCTGCACCGCTTCCGGCCTGCCTCGCTGGGCTCAGAGCGCTCCGAACGCTCAGAGCGCTCCTGGACCTCCACCGCCCGCCGGCGCCGCTCGCCCTCCACGGCGCCGCACACCTCCTCTGACAGCGGCTAGCCCTTGAACCTGCCCTAAACCGCACCACCCCCGACAACAACTTCTCCTTTGGAGCCCCATAACGTTCCCCTAACCCCCCTAAACCCCCTCTGCCTTCACATCCAAAAACCAACACCGCTGTGACTGAACTCCCAGGGCAGGACTGAACTGGAAACGGCTCCAATGAGTGAAAACTTCGACACATCCACTAAACAACAACCTAAATGACTTAAACCGAGACAAGTAGAGATATGGTTTATTTTTTAGCCATTGTATGGCTGTTCAAGTTAGCTTTTTTTGTAAAAGCCCTTGTATAGTTAAACTGACTGAGTTCAGGTTTGCTGGGGTGAGAGCTGGCTATCACACCTGGGTGGGGTGGGGGGGCTGCCTGGAGGACAGAGGACACCTGCGTCTGCACGGAGGGAAACTTAAAAACGGTGGACATTTGCCTTTTTTTCCCCGTAAGTCAAGGTGGCGGTTTAAGAGGGCCTCTGAAAGCTCTGACGTCAGTTCAGTATTGAAACGCACTTAAAGGGGGGGGGGGGGGTCATACAAAAGGAGAGCAAGGGGAATGCACATGACATTACTACTGAGTAGGAACATTTACACGAATGCCAATTTCAAAGTTTCAGTTCCCTTGTTCTTACCAAGGGAAAGTTGAGTGTGACTATCTTTTTTAGTTACATATTGACATGATTTTTCAGTGCCTGAATGTACAAATAGTAGAGGGTTATTTAATTACTAATTTCAGAGCAAGTTTTTTTATGATGTTAATTAACACTCTGAATACAAGCATTGCATTCCTTTTTCAGATACATTCCTCTTCAAAAACTCAAAGAAATTGTCTTAATGTAATGCATAACGTTGCCTCCATTACACAATATCTCTAAATGTTTTGAAAACGTTCTTTCTTCTTTTTCTACTTATACTAACCACTAAAATCTGAATAGGTCAGAGAGAAAGAGAGTGAGAGAGAGAAAAACGAGTGAGAATGTGTCTGAGAGAGAGAGTTCACTTCAAGCTCGATGCTGTGCACTCATGCTCACACAAAACTATGAAATGTAGTCTACTTTTTCCATCACTACAAATCAGAGCTTCCACAGGTCTTCAGATAATGGCATGGCTTGACGTCTGCTGGTAAATGGCGACAGGCACACTATACTGACCGAACTGAGAAACCAACCCCACCCCTTGCATGGTTCTGTGCAAAAATTACGATGGAGCAAAACCTTTTGGATGGCTTGAAAATTTACATTTAGATTTTATGCTACTTTTGTTGTTTTTTTGTTTTTTTTACAGAGATTTCTTTTTTATTAGGAAACTAGAATTTCTATAGTTGTAAATCTAGAGAGTTTCAGTAATGTGTTACTGTATAACAAATGCATTCCCTGTTTTAAAATGAAAATAAATAAATATATATATATACGTATATACAGTACCAGTCAAAAGTTTTGACACACCTACTCATTCCAGGGTTTTTCTTGATTTTTACTATTTTCTACATTGTAGAATAATAGTGAAGATATCAAAACTATGAAATAACAAATATGGAATCATGTAGTAACCAAAAAAGTGTTAAACAAATCAAATATATTTTATATTTAAAATTCTTCAAAGTAGCCACCCTTTGCCTTGATGATAGCTTTGCACACTCTTGGCATTCTCTCAACCAGCTTCCTGGAATGCATTTCAATTAACAGATGTGCCTTGTTAAATGTTAATTTGTGGAATTTATTTCCTTCTTAGTGCTTTTGAGCCAATCAGTTGTGTTGTGACAAGGTAGGGGTGGTATACAGAAGATAGCCCTATTTGGTAAAAGACCAAGTCCATATTTTGGCAAGAACAGCTCAAATAAACAAAGAGAAACGACAGTCCATCATTAGTTTAGGGTCAGTCAATCCAGAAAATGTCAAGAACTTTGAAAGTGCATTCGCAAAAACCATCAAGCGCTATGATGACTGGCTCTCATGAGGACCGCCACGGGAAAGGAAGACCCAACTCTGCTGCAGAGGATATGTTCATTAGAGTTATCTGCACCTCAGATTGTAGCCCAAATAAGTGCTTCACAGAGTTCAAGTAACAGACACATTTCAACATCAACTGTTCAGAGGAGACTGTGTGAATCAAGCTTCTATGGTCAATTATTTATTTATTTTTACCTTTATCTAACTAGGCAAGTCAGTTAAGAACAAATTCTTATTTACAATGACGGCCTACCCCGGCCAAACCCGGACGACACTGGGCCAATTGTGCGCCGCCCTATGGGACTCCCAATCACGTCTGGATATGATGCAGCCTGGTTTCGAACGAGGGACTGCAGTGACGCCTCTTGCACTGAGATATAGTGCCTTAGACCGCTGCGCCACTCGGGAGCCCCAATATTACTGCAAGGAAACCACTACAAAAGGACACCAATAATAAGAAGAGACTTGCTTGGGCCAAGGAACACGAGCAATGGACATTAGACCAGTGAAAATCTGTCCTTTGGTCTGATGAGTCGAAATTTGAGATTTTTGGTTCCAACCGCCGTGTCTTTGTGAGACGCAGAGTAGGTGAATGGATGATCTCTGCATGTGTGATGGTGTGGGAGTGCTTTGCTGGTGACACTGTCAGTGATGTATCTAGAATTCAAGGCACACTTTACCAGCATGGCTACCACAGCATTCAGCAGCGATACGCCATCCCATCTGGTTTGCGCTTAGTGGAACTATCATTTGTTTTCAACAGGACAATGATCCAAAACACACCTCCAGGCTGTGTAAGGGCTATTTCACGAGGAAGGAGAGTGATGGAGTGCTGCATCAGATGACCTGGCCTTCACCCGACCTCAACCCAATTGAGATGGTTTGGGATGAGTTGGACCGCAGAGTGAAGGAAAAGCAGCCAACAAGTGCTCAGCATATGTGGGAACTCTTTCAAGACTGTTAGATAAGCATTCCTCATGAAGCTGGTTGAGAGAATGCCAAGAGTGTGCAAAGCTGTCATCAAGGCAAAGGGTGGATACTTTGAACAATCTAAAATACGTTTTGATTTGTTTAACACTTTTTTGGTTGCTACATGATTCCATGTGTTATTTCATAGTTTTGATGTCTTCTATTATTCTACAATGTAGAAAATAGTAAGAATCAAGAAAAACCCTGGAATGAGTAGGTGTGTCCAAACTTTCGACTGGTACTGTAAATATAAAAAAGTACTAAATAAATACTTGGATGGTTATAGACAGTAAATTGGCTCACAGTACCAAGGTGTCCAAGATACTCATTACCTTGACCTCCTTCAAAAAGGTAATGGATCTCCCATTAAAAAATATATATTTTTACGTTATCACTCAAGAGAACACTGTATTACGATATGGCTTTAGTAAGGAGAACAAACCATGTCAGCAAGTCGGTTAGACGTTGTAGTCTGACTTCCTCCGACCAGTCGACCAAGTTTGTACCTGTAAGCGTCCTCTAGCGGTCAGGCTGTCCAGAGAGAGAGCTCTTGGTTTAATAACATGTTCAGGTTGATGTGAATTGGACTTAATCAAGCGTGAATCTTGTTATTTGTATTTTTTTTAACTTGATTTAATCAAGCATGACTCTTCCCTGCCCCCCCCCAACACTCTAACCATCCTCTCCAACTGAGGGATATCACTCCATTACGTACGGTCTCTCTTTAAATCAGTGTTGCACCTTCAAGATGATTGGAGGGCTACTCCATTGTGCTCTCACCTGTTCCAAGCATACCGGGGTTACCCTCCTTGTATGTTTGAGATTTAACTCCTTCATCTGTCATCACCGAAAATAAAAGCTCCACAATGAATTATATTTTTCATTATGTTTTTGCTTCAACAACCGTTTTGAAGGTGTGAAAATTCGGTCAATAGATGGGGGAACCCCCATGTCCCTCTCCAGATTGTATTTAGTACGTGATACTTAGTTGAGCACCAAATCAAATCAAATCAAATTTTATTTGTCACATACACATGGTTAGCAGATGTTAATGCGAGAGTAGCGAAATGCTTGTGCTTCTAGTTCCGACAATGCAGTAATAACCAACGAGTAATCTAACCTAACAATTTCACAACTACTACCTTATACACACGAGTGTAAAGTGATAAAGAATATGTACATAAAGATATATGAATGAGTGATGGTACAGAACGGCATAGGCAAGATGCAGTAGATGGTATCGAGTACAGTATATACATATGAGATGAGTAATGTAGGGTATGTAAACATAAAAGTGGCATAGTTTAAAGTGGCTAGTGATACATGTATTACATAAAGATGGCAAGATGCAGTAGATGATATAGAGTACAGTATATACATATACATTATATTAAGTGGCATTGTTTAAAGTGGCTAGTGATACATTTTTTTATAAATTTCCATTATTAAAGTGAGCTGGAGTTGAGTCAGTATGTTGGCAGCAGCCACTCAATGTTAGTGGTGGCTGTTTAACAGTCTGATGGCCTTGAGATAGAAGCTGTTTTTCAGTCTCTCAGTCCCTGCTTTGATGCACCTGTACTGACCTCGCCTTCTGGATGATAGCGGGGTGAACAGGCAGTGGCTCGGGTGGTTGTTGTCCTTGATGATCTTTATGGCCTTCCTGTGACATCGGGTGGTGTAGGTGTCCTGGAGGGCAGGTAGTTTGCCCCCAGTGATGCGTTGTGCAGACCGCACTACCCTCTGGAGAGTCTTCCGGTTGTGGGCTGAGCAGTTGCCGTACCAGTAAACAGACATCACAGGTGCTTGAATGTCCTCCCCAGAAAGTAGAGGTACTGCAGCTTGCAGAGAGGAAGACTGGAGCTATACCTAATTTACTGGCAGATTTCTGTTTTGCCCCATGGGGTTTGGAAGCAGCAAGAGTGGGTGTCCCGTGAATATGACCTCATTGTGGAAGTCACGGAGCAAATGGGACTAATGTAATAACGCAGGGGCAGATGCAGCGGGGCGCAATGTTCAGAACATTACAGAAATATAAATAATAAAGTAATGTATAGAGAGGGTATTGCTCTCTGTATTTCACATTATACTAGAGAACTCAGTTCGAGACATTATATTTCCTTATGACATGCCCCAGGGTTTTTCTACACGCTAACTGCCGAAACATCATTACAATAGCTGTTACAGCAAAATAGAGTCCTCGTTTTCTGAAAATGGAGTCCTCGCTAAAAATGCAAGAAATTTGCAAAGAGAGAGAGGGAAATTCATATTAATATGCTGATAATATCTGGTTCGGCTAATAATCTGAATATAATAAAGAATTCGTAGGTCTATCAAAGATAACAGGCTGGCATCTGACTATGTTTAAACTGGGTTAAACAGGATGAAAACTCGAAAAGTAAAGTATACCATTATTATGTGTACACTGCCACATAATGCATTTGTAGTAGCGGAATGAACCAGCTTTAATGGATGGCAATCGGGGATAGTATGTGCTCTGTATACAGTTTGTTGTTCTTTCATTTGCAGGTAACAGTTGTACCACAAAGAGGAGAACGTCTGGTCATTAAAGACTATCTTCAGCTATGATTTCGCTCTCCAATCTTTGACAAACATTGGGATAAATAATATTTTGAAATAATTCTTTTTTGACAGTGTAAATAGTACTGTAAATACTTCTAAGTTAAACAAGTGTGTGGTACTGATCACCCTCACTACCTCTACAACCACACCTACAGTACATACTGCACCTCAGATTCCCTTTTGATAGAATAAGGTATCATCATAACACATTTCATGTGGTATTTGTAACTGAATGTGTGTTTGGCATCAGTTCTGTAAATCCATATTTGACAGTTTTCCCCCAACCTCTCATGAGCACATTTGTTTTTGAGTGGAGCCCCCAGGAGCAGAGAAACTGGAACATGCTGTGCCAAGTGCCGACGGAGAGCCAGAATGGTGCTGTGTCAGCCACAGAAAACGTGTGCTACTCCTGTAAATAAATCCTGTGGAGGGGAATGTCCTAAAACATTACCGGAGTCTGTATTGAAACATAAACACAGTCCTCCAGGGGACATCTGGCTGCTTAGGCCCCATTCTAAGGTGAACTATGAGCTGTCGTCACAAATGGACAGGCTACGGGGGCACGCCCACTAATGTACAGGCCCGTCTTAAAGAGGCTATTTATGTTTACATATATAAAACGATCCCCTGATGCTAATTATATACAGAGTGGCCAATCATGGGAGAGATCATGACACACCTTTTTTCCCAATAAGTGTGGCCACTCACCCCTCGGTATTACGCAACACTCACAGAGGCCTTGAAGTGTAAAAAGGTCCCTTTGGGTCGCCAGCGCTGGCATAGGAAGTCATTTATGGAATTATGTGCCCACTGCCTCTCCCTGTCTGCCCTGGAGGCTACTACCAGCTGCAATATGCTTATACTCCTCCAATCACTTTCCACTAACATGGTTGGGCATACACTTGGGGACATCAAAGAGGATAGGAATGTATCTATATTTTCTGTCTTTTTTCGATGGACAGTGGTGAGTTGGAGGAGAAGTATACGGGCTTCCTGTGGAGATGTTTCTTTGAGCGAGCGTCTCCCATTTCTGTATCCATCATCCTGCTCACTCGGAGGTCTGAGGGAAACAGGATGAAACGTTACAAATGAGCTTGTCTGTGGCAGGATGCCGTGGCTCCTCTGCTTCATTTAGCTGTGACGAGGGAGAGAGAGGCCCATTCCGGTGCCCTGAGCCATGCGTCAGGACCGGAGCCATGAAGCAGTGTGTGCATGTTTGTTGGACATGTCCTCCATCTGGCACAATCGCTCCAACCAAGGCCAGCGATTCAGATCCATGATCATATCTCACAATTTTAAAATGTTGCATATTGTTTTTTTTAGAACGTGTCCATGTACAGTAATATCGAACACTTGCATCACTCGGAGGCCGTCTAAATTGGTGTTTTGTCATCCCTTACAACAACCTCTACTCAGTGATCAAACTCAGTATCAGAGATACCAATACCGTTTAATAAACAGGGAAAGTCACTTAGAGCAAAAACATAATATCAGTTACAGAGAAACGTAATGTAAAGAACAGCTCTGATCCTCTGTCATGTGGAATAGAGTTCCCAACTGTTCATTCTCTATCTACGTTACATTTCTATCTGCAATGCTCTCAACGTTGTTCTCAACTGAACAAGTGACCATCACGTTGCTCAAAAACACAACATCAACAGCAGCTGACTAGAAGCATAATGTACATAACAGACAAGATCCACTGCCACCTGGAAAAGAGATTCATATCTATTCTATGCATTCCATGTCTATGTGTTCCAAACTGAACATGCCCCTGTGGTGTCAGCACAGAGGACAGCAGAGGACAGGACCAGATGAGGTGGCTTGAGGCCAGGTAAGACCGTGGGGGGGGGGGGATACAGTGCTCACTCAGGGGGTAGGAGGTTCTATGTGAGGGGGTTGGGGCTATTCACTTCAGATGACCTTGCCTTGAGGTTTCTCCCCATATAAATGTGCACATGGAACAAACGTCACGTTGCTTTGCTTAACGAGTACCACTTCCCCGCAATATTCGGCTCATACCTGGCTCAAACTCGGGAACTCTGCTTTGCTAACACACGCGGCCGCGCTCCTCGACAACATTCCAACAGTTTGAGCCACCCAAAAGGTGGCATTTCAAGCTAGCTGTGGAGTGAGCTTAGGGTACGTTCTTAATATTGTACAATACTGTTGACCATGGAGGAAAAGCTAGCTGGATGATAAAACAATGTCATTGCGCAACGCACTCTCATGTCCTCATGATAATGTCAGTTGGAGTGTCAGTGAGGTGCAACGGAATGGAGTTGATCTATGTGCATTGTTGAGAGAAGACGATAATATCTTGATAACATTACTTAAAAAAAAAAAATCTAATTCCATACAGAAATGGTGTGGAATGTAACATCAACCTCTGTGAGTGGTGCAGGATGGAATCGGATTGATTGACTGATGGATGGCTCAATACAGGTGGCGCTGGCCATTGTTTTTGACTAATGTTACAGTCACGGCAGATTCTGAAGAACACAGACACAGAGGCAAGCATGAGGCCCAAATGTCATGCCTTACTTTCTATTTCAGTCTAGGCATTCCAGGGGAAGCAAGATCTAGTTAGCTCAGCATCAGCAGTTCCTAAATCATTCCAACCCTGGAGGGAAACTCCTCACTACAGGTGAGGTGTTACTAGCTGCTGGTTTGGATCGAGGCACGGAGGGATTCAGGCTCGGCACTGAACCTGACAAATCTGAAAGTGAGTAAAGACAGACCTGTAGTCTAGCCATGTTCAAATCAGACGGAGAAAGCCCAAAGCCTTTTTATACAGTACATGACTGAGGAAACAGAGGCAGGAGAGGCAGGTACATGGCTGCTGGGGTTATGCTCTCAGAACTGGAGTATGGTGCCCTCTAGTGCCAGACTTGACTCTGTTTAGATTATGATAATAGAATAGAATTATAGATAATGGGATAAGCTATTTTGTAGATCTTAGATAGTGGTTGTAATGTGATTAATACCATTTGATTGATATCAAACTGAGGGGATGCCCCCGATAAATGTTTAACATGTATTTTGTATTACCAGAGATAACCTTTTCAGAATAAACGTAATTCTTTCATAGGGAAATGTGAAGTCTGTTCTCTTCTTAAACACATTCAAAACATCTGTTGATGTAAAATACACTGAGCGTCAGAGAAGTGTATAGCTGTTCTCCCACAGAAATGAGTCTAGCGGTGCCAGCCAATCAGCAGCATTAACAGAAGGCTGTTCAGGTTTAATGTTTAAGCTCTGCTTCCCTCTCAGCTCAACAGCCTGCAATAACAAAACTGAGTCACCTGAGAAGGTTTGGCTGGGCCTGCTGTAGAGGCATCCATTTTGAGAAGGGTTTTTGCCTCACAGCACTCAAATGTCTGCTAAACTCACAACTGACCAGTGTGGAGCTTGCACTTAGCCACAACAAGGTAAGCTGCCTACATTTTAAAGGACATTTTTAACTTCCACATTATGTTATATAAATCAGATTTTCACTGTAAATAAAATCCTCAAGTGATTTATTTAAGACTTTATTTGAAGGTTTTATGTTGACAGTTATAAGTTGATAATTTGTGTAGACGTTAAGCCTAAGTGTACATTTATTGTGAAGGAGCCAAAGGTCCGTTTTAAGTCTCTTCTGTCTTGTGTGTTGAGTAGCCGACTGTAAAAATGCACGGTTCGGACCATAAAGCAATTTGGTTTTCTACTTTTTTGAGTTGTGAGCGACTTTGACTGCACAATGTGATAAATGAGTTTTCCTCTAGCCCTGTGAGAGGCTATTGTGTGCTGCTTTCCTAACGCTGTAAAGAAAAAAAGTGTTTCACAAACATTCCACCATGGTCATTTTCTTTCTTAAGATCAAAGATTCTTGTGGAGCACTATTTACAGCTGACATATAACTTATCTGTGCTACATCATAAAGGGGATTGAGTAGAAAATGATGTCATATAGGATTAATTGGTCGAAAAGTTTGTCAATATCAGCCATTATTACAAGCAAAAAAAATACACAACACACGTATTCAAAAATGCTAAATCCTTATTACGATAGGCCTAACCCTGTTGTGTTTTTGCTCCTCTTTGATTCACACAGTTCCTCTACGACAAGAAATGGTATCTTTCTTCCATCCTCAATGATTAACTAAACCCAGAGCCCCCTTACTGTATATCAGCCCATAGTATGAAAAGCTGGAATAAGATATTCAAGAGAGGAGACCCGGAGAGTGTGGATGGGAACTCCTCTTTGAAGAAAAACTCCTTGAACAATGCCCCGCTGGAGCTAACACCTCAGAGGGCCTTAGATGACGACCTTTCAGATGACGCAAACTCCACTGCCCACTCATCCAGCACTCCCCCATCTGTACAAGGAGTGGGGGGTGGTGGGGACGAGGGGACCCTTAAGAACAGGTTGAGAACTCTCCTCCCCCAATCATGGGGCAGTATTCTCCAGAAATGGAGCAATGGGGATGCTGACTCTGACCTGGGCTCCACAGGGGTCAAGATTGTGCCCAATGGGACCAGGGTGAGTCCACCTGTCAGTCCCATACTGGAGAGGAGGTACTGGGACACTCAGGACTCACTGGGGACCTCCAGCAAGAGTTCCCATAGGCCCTTGTTGAGGGACGTTCCTATAGATAATGACCTACTCCATTATCTTCCAGAGGAATCAGAGCTGACCAGTATCCATCCAGCTGAGTATTATGCTGAGAAGGTGGAGGTCTACAAGCTGAAATACTCCTATATGAAATCATGGCCTGGGTTACTGAGACTCCTGGCTGGGTTTGAGCTTCTCTTTGGGGGTATGGTCCTTGCCTGTGTCTGTGCCTACATCCATAAGGACAGTGAGTGGTCGAACGCGTATGGACTGTACAATGGTGCGTATAACAATGGATATGGCACATCGGGGAAGTCCTATAATGGACCTATGACTCTATTCGTGATAGCGGTGGTTGGGGTGGTGTGGATTGTAACCATCCTCCTACTGGTAATAGGGCTGACTATGTACTACCGCACCATCCTCCTGGACTCACCCTGGTGGCCTCTCACTGAAGGCGTCATCAACGTCGCCCTGTTCCTCCTCTACATGGCTGCTGGTATCGTGTACCTGAATGATCTCAACCGTGGGGGTTTGTGTTACATGACTATAGGTATTAACCCCATAATGTCCAGCCTGTGTCGGGTGGACGGGGGCCAGATGGCTGGCACGGCTTTCATCTTCATCAACATGCTGATGTACCTCATCAGCTTCCTGGTGTGTCTGAAGATGTGGAGGCACGAGGCCACCCGCAGGGAGATGGAGTTCTTTGAGAACCAGGTGGGTGGTTGGATTTCTTTTAAATCCCAGTGCTCACTGATCCTTTATCATCTTTTAAAAAAAAAAAATTGGGTTGTCATTTAGCAGACACGCATCTCACCATTCAAGTGAGGTACATTTAGTGTATTAATCTAATGTCTAGTGTATTAATCTAATTTGACACTCTCTACATTGCCCTTTCCTCTGACTGAGGTATGACACTTATTACAGCAGGAACCTGACTCATGGTATTTCGCTTGCCCATTGGCATCTGGAAGTTGTTGTGGGAAGGGTGTCAGATCAATCAGCACTTAGAGGTCACGGAAAGTACCGTTACGAACTGGGAATGAGCCCACAATGCCTTGGGTCTCAAAACAACAGCAGTGAATCTACTCATGTGGATACGTATGGGGACACCATTGTTTCATAAAGCAGTGCAGCTGGCTGTTACAGCCCAAGTTTATTACTGTTTTTCAATAGTCCAGCTTATCAGTTCTCGCAGCAACCAACTATAGGTAAAAAACAACAGAGATAATGTATTAATAAGATAATCATTAATAAGACATCATTCAGCTGAGCTAATGTAACCAAATGAGCTTAGTTTGCCAACTGAAGACAACATATAGGAACAATATGATTCTCGACCATACGTGTTGCATCTCTGGAGGGAGACCGTTAAAATGATTTATTTAGATAAAGCTGAACAATGTCATACAGTTACATACATAACTTCACACAGTTGCAGTTACTGTAGAGCAGGGATGGGGGTGGGGGCCACAAAAAAATCTGAACTCATCATGAGGGGCCGAAGTGGCTCGAGGGTCTGAGTAGCCACATGTGCAGTTTACAGCTAGTTTCCTGTAATTCTACTCATTTTGCCATGGGGTGGAGATTATAGGAGGCTGCTGAGGGGAGGACGGCTCATAATAATGGCTGGAACGGAGCAAATGGAATGGCATGTATTATGTACCATTCCACTGACTCCACTCCAGCCATTACCACAAGCCTGTTCTCCCCAGTTAAGGTGCCACCAGATTTTTTTTCTCACAGTTTTTAATATGATATAATCTGAGTGAGAGTGACTAACATAATAAATGGGGGCCCCCGGTCGGTAATTCGACCATGATTACAATAAGTTTAGATAGCTGGCTAGACTCATTTACCGATCTAAAAAATGTTAGCTGACATGGCTAATTGAGTGACTGTCAGTCAGTGACTGACATAACAAGAGAAAGACTACTGATGCGCAACAACATTTTGGCAATTTAACTTTTTGTATTGTACTATTCTAACTCTCAACTGTAACCCCGACTGAATTCTTTTTTTTAATCCTCGGGCCTACAAAAGGGATCAGCGGGCTGCCAGTTGCCCATCCCTACTGTAGAGGGATCGCGTAAGAAGGAGACAGGTTGCTTTCACTCTTTCAGCACAGTGTACATGTGTCATTGGATGCTCTGGTAGCTAATATACTTTGAGTTGCTGCATGATACCTTATGCTTCCACTTTGGCTTCAGGAGCATCTGAGGCCCATCCCTGTGGCTCAGACCAAATCTCCCAATCCGCAGACCAAGAGGATTGTGTTTGAGGATGAGATGGACAGCTCAGTGAGGGCAACCAAACTCCTCCACATCACAGACTTTCAGCAAGAGGAGCCAGGCAGCCGGAACAGAGCCATCCCCACAGGGTACGCCCAGAAGCCCAGAGTCATCGCAGATTATGTCATGTGAGTGAGAGGACCTATGCCTAATATCCTGAGACAGATTTTGAGCAAGGATGTCAGGCTCTCACTTAAGCTGAGGTGCATACGGAGAGACAGACTCAAATGTTATTAGTGACTTTTAAAATGACAGAGCGCTCGTATTTTGTGTAAATGTATTAAGCTAGGTGTAGTAATGGTATGGCAGGTAATAATACATTAGCATTATCTAACATAGTCTTGTGTCTTGTCTTATTCCTTAAGGAAGTATCCAGAAATCTCCTCTTTGGAGGATAGGGAGAAATACAAAGCTGTCTTCAACGACCAGTATCAGGAGTACAAGGACCTTCACAAAGACATCAGTGACACCCTCGTGAAGTTCAGAGAGCTGGATGCCATGATGGGTAAACTCCTCAAAGATGGCAACAGTCATGAGGTGAGTGATTTCATCGATCACTTTAAATCTGGGCCTGAGGTTTGATGGTGTTTTTTCAATCTCACTATGATAAGATACACCACAATAACTTTCCTCTGTCTGGAAGTGTAACTGCACTTCTCAATATAAGTAGCATTTTTGTTATCTCATCGTCATGGCCACTGATCAATAAGAGGTATGTTACATTCCATGTTCTGAGCAAAGGCTTCGACTAAAAATAGCATGTGACGTCTGGATGATACTATTTTTAAACATAAATATCTGTCATCCTTTTAACCAATTGAATTGTGGATGTTTGTTCTGTCTGTAGGAGCAGAAGAGAATCCAGCGGATTTTGAAGAAGTACGAGCAAAAAAAGAGCGTAAGTGATGGGCAGAGGTCCCTAACATTCCTCTCACGTTTCCTCGCTCACGCTGAAACAATTCCAAAAATCATTCAGCAATCATTTTCACATTTAACTGAGATTTATTAGAATTGTTACTGTTGTTTAAACACCCAGGTAGTATTATCTTTTTCAATAAAACTGCCCATTCATGCGAATAATATTGCTGCCACTTTGAAATGGGGACTCTGGAAATTGTAATTTACCACATCTACATTACAAACAAAATCTGGGGCTATGAGGGAGAGGTGGAGTGATAGAGCTGCAGTCAAAACGATGTGTGTTTCTGTGTGACTTCACAGGACCCTGCCTTCCTGGAGAAGAAGGAACGATGTGACTATCTGAAAGCTAAATTAAGCCACATCAAGAACAGGATCCGCAATTTCGACCAAGACACCATGGCAAAGGGTCGGACGTGAAGAAATAACGCGTACACAGAGGGAACAAAGGGGACATTATTATTCTGTTCCTGTCACGTCTTCTCTGTGAGACTGTTATTTCAGCACTAATTGTGTTTTTGGTGTGTTACTTAAGTAAGTTTCAGTAAATGGCTGTACAAATCAGTAAACTGTGTGTTGTTACATTATAACCTGCAACATTTTTTGTGCTTACTGTAAAGATGACTTTCCCACGAATATTGTGTGTGAGTTTCAGTCATGAAGTGAATGAACTCATAAACTCATAAACGGAGTGCAGTTGTGTACATACCTTTGGACTTTTGTGAACAATGCTAACAGGGTCAATTCCCATTGCATCGACAAGCATTGCATTTACACTTGTAGGCCTACAGGGCAATACACTATCAAATCCTTGGAGAGTTTTTCATATGTAATTTAAAATATGAAATGCTAAAAGGGCAGTTGAGTACCAGCAATCAATTTGAAGCTGTAAAACAATAGGCTAATGACATGCCCCAGCTAGCACATTTGGTTCCTTGGAAGTTGTGGGAATGTATGTTTTTGGTTCCACATTGGTTGTGGAGATGAAGTCATACGTTTCCTGAACGGTAAAACTGTACGTTTAAAAAACAAAATCTCTGAGAACAGAAGTGACAATTTCGCCTGTTCTGGGAACGTTTAGTTTTAGGTTGCAGGGAGGTTATGAGAACGTTTTACCCTTGTTCCTTGAATGTTTTCCTAGGAGGTTTTATTAACGCTCTGATAATGGAAATTATTGGTTAACTGGAGGGTTTTAATTAACTTCCTTAAAACTTTCACTGAATGTTTCAATAAGACTTTTAATAACACTACTAGCTTATTTTGGGTTAACTTTTTTGAACTCCAAGCACAAATAAGACACATGGAAATGAATTTCCTTAGGCATTAATCGTGCAAACAGATTTCTTTTTACTTGTGACACAGCATCAGTGAGATCCAAACCTATAATCTTTTGTTCTTGATCCTTGTTATAAGTCCACTAAGTCACCAGGACGGAGATAGCGTGCCATGTTTTTTTACGCATAAAAGGCTGTTCCTTTAAGTCTATTCAAATAGACCCTATTTCAAAGGAAACAAGCACTCATTAAGATCAGGTGTGGCCAATTAGTGGGGACGGCCAACACACCTGAACACACTTAACAAGATATAGGATAAGGAGTTTTGTTGCTGCTGAGAACGGAATATATATGTTTTTAAATAACATTATTAGAACATCCTCTGAACGTTACTAAAGTTTTATTGTGTTTTTTATGGAACGTTTTCTTAACGTTCTCTGAACAATTTGAGAACATAACTTTAAATAGAACCACGTGGAAACCTGTAGAAAATGTTATGCTGAAGTACTAAAATTCCCACAGAATTGTTTTTGTTAATATTCTCTGAACTATTTGAGAATATTCCCAATGTCAAACCAGTTGGAGAACGTTCCTAGAACATTACCAACATTTAATGTTTGACATTTTAGGAAAGGTTATGTTAAAGAAATAAGTAATATGTTCATTTGTATCTCAGTTGGTAGAGCATAGCACTTCTAATGCCAGGTTAGTGGGTTCGATTCCCAGGACCACCCATACGTTAAATGAATGCACGCATGAGTGTAAGTCGCTTAGGATAAATGCATCTGCTAAATGGCTTATATTATTAATAAAATATCAAGAAAATAAAGTTTGTTTGTTAATTTCCTTAAATGTGCTAAGAATGTTCCAAAGCCATGCAACTATCCTGCACCATTCCCAGAAAGTTGGGGGAAGGTTGTATGCAAAATGGGGTGGCAGGGTAGCCTAGTGGTTAGAGCGTTGGACTAGTACCCGAAAGGTTGCAAATTCAAATCCCCGAGCTGACATGGTACAAATCTGTCTTTCTGAACAGGCAGTTAACCCACTGTTCCTAGGCCATCATTGAAAATAAGAATTTGTTCTTAACTGACTTGCCTAGTTAAATAAAGGTAAACATTATTTTTTTAAAATAACTATAGGACAACCACGCCCTCACCAAGCTCTAAGAAACATCTGGTTCTCAGAACGTTATGTGCCAGCTGCGGCAATAAGAATTTATGTATAAACATTTATTTGAGCAAGTTTCTTTGTTTTGTGTTGAATAAAAATTTATTAATGTAAAGAGTTATGCAGCTAGCCTATACAGCAGGTGCAAATGACAAAATCTTCCAGAAGTGTCATATCTCTTCCACCTTTCCGTATATCTCCACATTTTGAAGGAGAGAGCGATCGTTTTGGAGCAGCCACAAGAGAAGGTAGGGTGCACATTCTTGTAGTTACGACTTGTAACGCCGTTATGTGATGACTCCAAAGTCAACATTACGGCTTGGCTAACGGAAAACGGCACCATATAATTTTTCAACTAACCTGGTATTGGCGATACTTTGTTCATTCTCGATTTGGTGAAAACAGTGTATCTTATAAATGTCCGTGTCCAGTTGCAGATGATCTACAAAAAACTGAGAGAATTCCTAAATATATTAAATCCATGTTTTGTACCGCGTGAGGAGGTTCCTCACCATCTTAGCTGCTGAACGTGACACAGCTAGCATTTCCGAGCATCTGTGGTGAGGTTCGTGTTTACATGGCTAATGTTTTTGATAGTTTGAGGAGATGTACATGCATGAGAAATGGATGATAGCTTCGGAAAGTATATTCGAAGTGAGAATAACTGTAATGTTAAACTTAAAATACATTCGTAACTTTTAAAATATAACAATGTGATAATGCGAGAAGAAACATGACATTACAGACGTTTCAGGGAAGTGAACGTTATCAGTTGGCACTACCATTTTTTTGCTTGGTGATACGGAATTTGGAATTTCATTTAATAACTCCACATGTGGGGGGTCACATGATGCAGAGAAGCTAGGAAGAAGCTTGACTGAGAACTCCCGATGAATCTTTAACAAACTTATCCTAAAACTTGATAACTGGTGATATACCGACGAGACAAAAAAAAAGGCAAGAGAAGCACTAAAACAGACCAAGAAACGATGGAGAAAGAACCTCTGACAATGGCCTAATGGGAAACCCAAGATGGCGTCATTACACCTCAGGAAGAAGCTAGGCTAGCCCCCATCCTCAAAGTGATCAAAGAAAGCAATAACTCCCCCACAACAGAGTTTAACTTGAAAACGGCTGAGATTAGCTGCATCTCAGCACAGCTGGCTGAAATCAACAACTCCATCTCAGGTTTGACAACATCAATCAACCCGCTAGGATCACGAATGGAAGAGGCTGAAGAGTGCGTCAGCAGTGCTGAGGACAAGCTAGAGTGCATGGGGACGAAATTACAGAAACTGCGCAACAAACTACGAATACCTGATGAATAAGGTCGACCATTTTGAAAACTACAGTAGGCAAAGCGACATTAGAATTATCGGACTCCGCGAGGGCTGTGAGGGGATGGACCCCATTGATTTCTCTGCTGCCATTATCCCCTTCCTTCTGGGCAAAGAACATTTTTCTGAGCCCCTGGTCATCGAACGGGCACACAGGTCACTCGCCCATCCCCTGACCAGAACCCACAACCCTTCCTTGTCCAGTTCCCGAGGTACCAGGACAGAGAGAAAGTTCTCAGTTCTCGGCCAAACATTTCAAAGAGAAGGGATTGATCCTATATTGATCCTTTTGAACCCACAACCCAACACTTCACTTCCATTTTTCAACTGGTCGTTCAGTACAGCACCACTTCCGTTCAATTGAACGTTCTATTGCTGAGCTAATTGATCAGTTCAGTGATAGCCTAAATTCAGCACACCTGGTCTTCCAAGTCAGTTAAATCAAAACATGAAGCACTCCAGGACCAGGGTTGCCTACCCCTATTAGTAAATGCTAATGAACTGAATATTGTTTGTGAATTTCCATATTTCTATAACGTTTCAAGTAAGACCCAAGTGTAGACTGTGTTGAAGTAACAATGTTTATTACAGCAACATGGGCAGGCAAACGACAGGTCAAGGCAGGCAGGGGCCGATAATCCAGAGTGGTGAGGTAAAGGTACAGGACGACAGGCAGGCTCAAGGTCAGGTCAGGCAGAGGTCGGTAATCCAGAGTAGGGGCAACGGTACAGGACAGCAGGCAGGTTCAGGGGCAGGCAGGCGGGCTCAGAGTCCAGACAGGCAAGGGTCAAAACCAGGAGGGCGAGAAAAAGAGAGACTGGGGAAAGCAGGAGCCAATAAAAATGCTGGGGGACTTGACAAACAAGATGAACTGGCAACAGACAAACAGAGAACACAGGTATACATACACAGGGGGAAATGGGCGACACCTGGAGGGGGTTTGGAGACAATCACAAGGACAGGTGAAACAGATCAGGGCGTGACAATATCAATGACGCTAATATCAATGAGTTGAATTGTTCAACATGTGCAGTAAAAGTTAACACGGCATTGGTGATGAAAGGTACATAATGCATTGTCATCAAGCCACTGCATGCTGTGACATGTGCCTTGATGGTGACACATCTTCAAGGTGCCTGACTGAATACTGTGGCCTTCAGTGGTACCGGAAGGAAGAGCCTTACCTTACCTAACAACCTATCCCTCAACGTAACCAAGACTAAGGAGATGATTGTGGACTACAGGAAAAGGAGGACCGAGCACGTCCCCATTCTTATCAAAGGGGCTGTAGTGGAGCAGGTTGAGAGCTTCAAGTTCCTTGGTGTCCACATCAACAACAAACTAGAATGGTCCAAACACACCAAGACAGTTGTGAAGAGGGCACGACAAAGCCTATTCCCCCTCAGGAAACTAAAAAGATTTGTCATGGGTCCTGAGATCCTCAAAAGGTTCTATAGCTGCAACATCGAGAGCATCCTGACTGGTTGCAATCACTGCCTGGTACGGCAATTGCTCAGCCTCTGACCGCAAAGCACTACAAAGGGTAGTGCGTACGGCCCAGTACATCACTGGGGCTAAACTGCCTGCCATCCAGGACCTCTACACCAGGCGGTCAGAGGAAGGCCCTAAAAATTGTGCCTTCCTCACCCCAGTCATAGACTGTTCTCTCTTACCGCATGGCAAGTGGTACCGGAGTGCCAAGTCTAGGACAAAAAGGCTTCTCAACAGTTTTTACCCCCAAGCCATAAGACTCCTGAACAGGTAATCAAATGGCTACCCGGACTATTTGCACTGTGAGGCTTACTATAACTATACACTCATGTACATACTACCTCAATTGGGCCGACCAACCGCTGCTCCCGCACATTGGCTAACCGGGCTATCTGCATTGTGTCCCGCCACCCACCAACCCCTCTTTTACGCTACTGCTACTCTCTGTTCATCATATATGCATAGTCACTTTAACCATATTTACATGTACATACTACCTGAATCAGCCTGACTAACCGGTGTCTGTGTGTAGCCTCGCTACTTTTATAGCCTCCCTACTGTATATAGCCTGTCTTTTTTACTGTTGTTTTTATTTCTACACCTACCTATTGTTCACCTAATACCTTTTTTGCACTATTGGTTAGAGCCTGTAAGTAAGCATTTCACTGTAAGGTCTACACCTGTTTTATTCGGCGCACGTGACAAATAAACTTTGATTTGAGTACAGCAACACTCTCTCTCTCTCTCTGACTCACAGCCATTCTGTCAACCACAGGAGGTTGGTGGCACCTTAATTGGGGAGGACGGGCTCGCAATGGCTGGAGCGGTATAAGTGCAATGGTATCAAATACATCAAACACATGGTTTCCATGGTTTCCATGTGTTTGATGCCATTCCATTCGCTCTGTTCCAGTCATTATTATGAGCCGTTCTCCCCTCAGCAGCCTCAGCTGCTGTTAACATGTATTGTATGTAACCGCTCAAATTCATACAAACTGCTACGGACACAATCACTGACTTATATTCACTTATCCCATTCACTCTTGTCTGGGATATACAGTATATTTTAGTTGACACATCTGTGTGATGTGTTTGATATACATGAATAAAAATGTATCCACCCTGGACATGAGACTTGCATTTCTTTTAATCCTTTTGAATTATAAGATAAGTGCTTTGTGTTTGTTACCACAGAAGTTAGTCAAAGATAGGATGTTTGTCACGTTGGTCTTCACACTATGAAAAAGTTACTTGAAACAAAAATTCGACTTTATTGCATTTGGTCATCCCCAAAATGTGGCCTTGAAAGCCTTTTGAACTGTCTGCAGATCGCTGACAACAGGGTGGCAGGTTATTTGATGTGCTGCTCTAAAGGCCCATAGCCCAGCAGACACATGGGGATAGAGGGATGGACACCAGGGCCGGATTAAGAAATCATAGGCCCCAGGGCATTGTTTTTTTTGTTATAGGTCCACTTGTAGAATCTATGCCAAGGTGCATTGAAGCTGTTCTGGCAGCTCGTGTTGGCCAAACAACGTTTTAAGACACTTTAGGTGTTTCCTTTATTTTGGCAGTTACCTGTATGCACTTGTGATAAAATATAATCCAATTTAACTATTGATCATCTGTGGCTAAATTATGCTCTCTGGGGTATTTCGAACATTGAAAGTGGGCTCCTGTGGTTGGATAAAAAAGTAATAGTTTACATTTTTTTGCCTATTGGGCCCCTGTGGGCTTGTGCCCAGCCCATGACTCCCACAATTGACCAGTCATATTTATTATGCAGTTTATTGCATTTTATGAATCAATTACCTAATCAAGGCAGGGCCCACAGTTACCCACGCGGGCCCCCTACTCCTGTCCTCCCCCCAATTTGTAAGTCGCTCTGGATAAGAGCGTCTGCTAAATGACTTAAATGTTAAATGTAATTACGATTAGCAGTGCGGCAGCAGCAGGTTGTCCACAATGAATCCTCCTGTGGTTGGCGGTTCAGTCAAAAAAAATACATATATTTTCTTGGGTTTTTTTCTGCCTCTTGGGCCCCCCACGGGCTTGGGCCCAGGGCTTCAGCCCGGGTATACAATACTACGTCATTGCCAAATCTAATAATAGAGCTTGAAAATTCAAGCCCCTTGGGTGCAGCCATAGAGTTACTGTACATTAGAAGTGCCCATCCAAGAAGGCTCAAGGTCATTGGCCACAGATAAAATGACGTCAAATCACGTTATATCTACAGTAGCTTTGATTGGACTCATGTCAACATCATACTTTCAAAATCTTAGCTAGCAGTCATAATCATGAATCAAGCCGACAATCTACTGGCAAATCCTTTTTAATCCTTGTCATATGAAGAGAAATAATGAAGAGAAATTATAGATAAAACGTATCGGTGCTCATCGGCCATTGGACATAAACATTACAGAACAAGTTGGAAATTGCAAATTCAACAATAAGTGTGTGTGTGGTCCCAATTCTTGGTTTAATAGGATCTCCTTTTCACGCTTAAAATGATAAACATTTAACGTTGACCATGCTGTCAATCCAGCATGATTTCTGCTGCACCCAAAACAACTGTTAACACAGAACTGGGATATCTGACTTCAGTTAGTTCAAGACAACTGGGAACTCAGGAAAAAACGATCTCTGACTGGGAAAATACATTTTGAACGGTCATCCAACTCGAAATTGTAAGTCGGGAACACTGGCCTCTTTCTAGCTCTACAACCTGAAGATCACTGACATCATCATGACTTGACCGTGTTTTTTTCAGAGTTCTCAGTTGTCTTGAAAGTACCGTAAATCCAGAGAATGACAGATTTTGATGACAAAGTTTGCTGGCAAAATTTGCCCACGAAGGACCGCCGCGCCACCTTCCTGTTCAAGTGAGCACAGCACAACAAGGTGAGTCCAAAAATGTATTGTATGCTGTTGCATAAATTATGAAATATGCCAGGGAGATATGTATACTGTAGCTAAGAAAGTAATATTAAGTGTATGTTGTGTAGTAAGCTGTTAGTAGCCCATGTGCCTCACCCTAATAATTTGGTATATTTTCCCCTCTGAATTTTGCCTAATGTTCTGACTTGGTGGTGCACATGTAGCCTATAACTTGTTATAAGAGCTTTCATTGTCTGCTTATATGCCCCCTTTATTTATCCTACGGTTCTGACTTGGTGTACAGGGAGAACACTGTAAGAACGGCCCATATTCTGAATTCTGTCGCTGTATATTTAAAAAGTGCTGAACAAATAGTTATATTGACTACATCCGCCCTAGCTCGCTCATTAATGTCTTAATCGAAATTACGGATTGCCTCTTATCCGCATATCGTTCCCTTATGCCATAGTTTGTACATCTGAATTGTCAGTAGAAACCACATTTGTTTAAGCAAGTCAGCCATATCAGGGCTCCCGAGTGGCACAGCAGTCTAAGGCACTACATCTCAGTGCTAGAGGCGTCACTACAGACCCTGCTTTGATCCCGGGCTGAAACACAACCGGCCATGATCAGGAGTCCCATAGGGGCGGTGCACAATTGGCCCAGCGTCGTCCGGGTTAGGGGAGGGTTTGGCCGGAGTAGACCGTCATTGTAAAATAAGAATTTGTTCTTAACTGACTTGCCTAGTTAAATAAAAAGAATATCTGCTATGTTTTTAAAAAAAGGCAATAAATGAGGCTGAATAAACTGTTTCGCTGCCAGACAAGGCTTCGCTGATAGCCAAGTGTAGCAGTGGTAAAGTGTTGGGACTCTGCTGTTGGGACAGCTTTATGTAGGCCCTAACAGTTTGTGGGCACCGTTTGTCACCGTTATAGTGCAATGAATGTATTGTTCAGTATTGTATTGTGTTGTGTAGTGGCTTTCTTGGCATGCATTCCCCCCCCAATTTTTTTGGGGCCCACCAAGATTTACATGCTAATATCGCCACTGTGCTGCACACATGTGAATGTATAGCTAACAAAGCTATTATTTATACTATCGCATCACGTCTCATCTCACAAACAATTGCTAAGGTGAAAATCGAATTCCACTATTGTGGCTAATCCGTATTGTGGCTAGCTTCACATAAGTGACATAAGCTAGCTGCCAGCTTAGATGCATGTGCTTGTTCAGACCTAATTTTGCAAGCAAACTGCTTCAAAGATGGATGTTGTCAAGAATTAGCCTAGGTAGCTAGCTAGTATCGACTCTATTGCTTAATAAGTGATCTAGCTAACATGAGCTAACCAACATGCATCGCTTCTGACAAATGCCACAGTCCTGCTTCCATTACATCTGACAGATATTTAGCTACCGTAGCTAACTGGATAATAATGGTTTATGATAATTTCAGTTTAGTTCATTATCTAGCTAGTGTAAAACTGAGTCTGGCTGTAAAACTTTATCAGTTGTAGCCAAACTAGCTACCTTGAAACTCACACTGTAACGTTAGTTTATCATGATTTTCTAGCCAATCCCAGTTGAATCCTTGCCTACTCCCATCTCTTGGTCTTCCAGGTTCAAAACTATATGGCTGTAGTCCGGTGCCTTATTGTCAGAAGAAACCCACTCGTAACACAGCCACCTGGTGCAGCCAGACAGTCAATGGCTCAGTGTTCCAAAACCTTTCACAAGTTAAGCAAGGACAATGTTCCATTTGTTATTTTTGTATGTTGTTATGATGCACATGCGGCACAGCAGCATATTGTCGATTTTATCTCCAATTTCCACACCAAAAAAGTGACATATCATATTGGTACATAAATATATGTGCTACACATTATTGTTTGGGGGGTGCTAATGTGAAACATGGCCTTTGTTGAACACCCTTCTGTCATACTGAATGCAGCCCAGGCAAATGCAATCAAGCAACGTGCCTTGGCATTGATCAACCAATGGTGTGTTAGATACCATCCACATGCTTTTGCTTGACACCCACTCATAATCAGATTGGAGGAAGAAATACATAAATAAATAAATAATATAAATGAATAAATTGAAAGAAAGTGCGATAAATAATTTAAATAATTATGTATTTATCTGTGCTTTCTCCCCCGATTGCTCAGTTAGGCCGGGCGGCCAGCTTGGCCAGTCTTGGTGGTTCCAAACTTCTTCCATTTAAGAATGATGGAGGCCACTGTGTTCTTGACAGACCTTCAAGGTACCCTTCCCCTGATCTGTGCCTCAACACAATCCAGTCTCGGAGCTCTACGGACAATTCCTTCGACTTCATGGCTTGGTTTTTGCTCCAACAAGCACTGTCAATTGTGGGACCTTATATAGACAGGTGTATGCCTTTCCAAATCATGTCCAACCAAACTGTTCCTGGATGGTTGGGAGAAGTTGCTCTCGGAGGATGTGTTGGTACCATTCTTTATTCATGGCTGTGTTCTTAGGCAAAATTGTGAGTGAGCCCACTCCCTTGGTTGAGAAGCAACCCCACACCTGAATGGTCTCAGGATGCTTTACTGTTGGCATGACACAGGACTGATGGTAGCGCTCACCTTGTCTCCTCCGGACAAGCTTTTTTCCAGATGCCCCAAACAATCAGAAAGGGGATTCATCAGAGAAAATGACTTTACCCCAGTCCTCAGCAGTCCAATACCTGTACCTTTTGCAGAATATCAGTCAGTCCCTGATGTTTTTCCTAGAGAGAAGTGGCTTCTTTGCTGCCCTTCTTGACACCAGGCCATCCTCCAAAAGTCTTTGCCTCACTGTGCGTGCAGATGCACTCACACCTGCCTGCTGCCATTCCTGAGCAAGCTCTGTACTGGTGGTGCCCCGATCCCGCAGCTGAATCAACTTTAGGAGACGGTCCTGGCGCTTGCTGGACTTTCTTGGGCGCCCTGAAGCCTTCTTCACAACAATTGAACCGCTCTCCTTGAAGTTCTTGATGATCCGATAAATGGTTGATTTAGGTGCAATCTTACTGGCAGCAATATCCTTGCCTGTGAAGCCCTTTATGTGCAAAGCAATGATGACGGCACGTGTTTCCTTGCAGGTAACCATGGCTGACAGAGGAAGAACAATGATTCCAAGCACCACCCTCCTTTTGAAGCTTCCAGTCTCTTATTCAAACTCAATCAGCATGACAGAGTGATCTCCAGCCTTGTCCTCATCAACACTCACACCTGTGTTAATGAGAGAATCACTGACATGATGTCAGCTGGTCCTTTTGTGGCAGGGCTGAAATGCAGTGGAAATGTTTTTTGGGGGATTCAGTTCATTTGCATGGCAAAGAGGGACTTTGCAATTAATTGCAATTAATCTGATCACTCTTCATAACATTCTGGAGTATATGCAAATTGCCATCATACAAACTGAGGCATCAGACTGTGAAAATTAATATTTGTGTCATCCTCAAAACTTTTGTTCACGACTGTATATTTTGTACACTATTTGAAAATATACAAATTAGGTGATCTCATTAAATAGGTGCATATTTGCATATCACGCAAGTACTTTTTTCTGTAAGCTGGAAAAAGGCATCCTAAATATTTTGGTTTCGTTTTGTTAAGATATTCCAAACTTACAAATAGCCGATTGTGGATAAAGACTTGTTTCATCTTTCTATCTTTAAAATACTAAAGAAAGGTACATAAAATGCATTTTTTGCCCTTTTTTTAACAGAAGAAAATGTAAACTAGAAAAAACATATCAACAATTTTGGAGAATACGTCTAAGGACAACCACATGCAATTTGATGAATGTACATGCTTCTGAGGCTGAGAAAAATTTGTTGGCATGTGGGAAGAGTCTGACTTTCAGGAAATGGCAGTTAAAGACAAAGACACTGAATTTAGACTACCAAACGCCAAACACCTATTTAGACCCAATCACCATCTCTTCAAAGTAAGTTACTACATATAGTTCAGTTTGTAACCTTCTCCATGAAATGTGTGGTTCAATGTAGTGAGTTTTGAAATTATGTCCATTTAAAAGTGATTCAAATTTATAACATTTGGATGAAGGTAGTATGATGAACTAATGAAAATATACATTTTCATTACCTTTTTGACATTTTCATTTTTACTTTTTGAAAATACTAATATTAATGGAACAAAATACCCCAAAATCTCAAAATTGATAAGTACATGCAAAAATGTAATTTTAGTCTGTGGTGCCTGGCCTTAATTCCTTTTAGGTCTCAACCTATCACCTGGATAGTTAAATAGATATAAAAGGTGGATGAAGTCACCGTTGGGGGATAACTTCAAGGTAAAATCAGCTCTCAAGATAGTGGTTTGAAGAATAAACATGGCCTTGTGTTGTGATCATTGAGTGGCTGTAGTTTATGGAGAGTCACATGACTTCTTTTCATTGTCTCTTCGTTGTTTGTCTATGGCACAGTTGGTTTCACTCGGATTGATCATTAACCAGCCAACGGATAACAGGCTTTTTGTTGACCCATATAAGAACCTGGGGTCCTATTGAGACGTAAGACGTATCAATGATAAAGTTCATTAATAATATCATGGCTGTGTAGTTACTAAATGGTTTCGGCCAATCCAGGCACTGAGTTGTTTAAACAGTTAAATGGCACACATTGACCATCTGGACATGTTTTTGTGCATTAAATTAAAAGAGCCATTGACAGTTTGTAAAACACGAATCCAAACAGAAAGATGAAAACAGGAATGAAGAAAAAAAATCCCCTTATTCAGACATTCTATTTCTAAGCACTAACAATTCACAGAGATACTATAAGCTCATAGTTCAGCATACGGTAGCAATAGCTCCTTGTGAGGAGGAGCTGGTTTCATAAGTGACATAGGTAACATTTAATTGAATAACTATTGAAGTTGATTGTAATAACTCAAAGTTACCAAGTAACAAATGCTTGTTACCATGCTTGATATAAATCTGCAAGTTTCCACTAATTTAGTGTTCTGTTTCTTCTCAGCTGCATTCGATTCAGTAGCAACTGTCACAAGGTTGTCATCTCTCGTGGACAGATGTGCGGGGTTCAAGATTACAAAGGTTGGAGTCTCAATAGACTCTAATAACCTCCCTGTGATTGCGCTCTTCAAAATCTCCGCTCAATGTTGTAACTAGCACTTGCCCCCAAAAAGTGTACCATCTGGGTTAACTTAGTTGAGTTTACAGAAACAGTTTAGATATCGGTCAACCTCATACGGGTGTCATCCCAGATTATTATTACAAAATTAACTCATAATTAATGTGTACGTTACCCATACTGACTACCTGAACCTCCTTGCCATCCAAGTTGCACAATTACTTGTAATTAATGTGTACTTATATATAGTACATTACCCATGCTGACAACCTGGTCCTCATTTGAAGGTTTCCGAAAGTACCATCCAAGTGGGAGGATGAACACACTAGTACAACACAGAGAACATGTAATATCTGCCTAAGTACAATGCAAATACTAGGTGTTACACAGGATTTAGCTAGTTATAATGAAGTGTATGTTGAGGGCTTTTTGTAATTATTATGTACCTACAGTACATAGTACGTTACCTAAATACTGTAAATAGTTACCTATGAGCAATTACCATATACTTACTACTCATTCAGTGAAAGCTCCTCAGAGGAGGAAGAGGAGGACCATCCTCATCAGTGAATTACATACAAATAAAAGTAGTGAAACATTACAAAAGTTATCTTTTTTAGATAAAACTATACTAAATATATTCAGGTTACCAAATAATTAATTAAAACACACTGTTTGGAATGAAGGTCTACAGTAGCCTCAGCAGTGCTCTGTAGGGTAGCACCATCGTGTAGCCGGAGGACAGCTGGTTTCCGTCCTCCTCTGGGTACATTGACTTCCATTTGAAAGCCTAGAAGGCTCATGGTTCTCACCCCCTTCCATAGATTTGCACAGTAATTATGACAACTTATGGAGGACGTCCTCCAACCTATCAGAGCTCTTGCAGCATGAACTGACATGTTGTCCACCGAATCAAAGGATCAGAGAATGAATCTAGTACTGAAAGCATAAGCTACAGCTAGCTAGCACTGCAGTGCATAACATGTGGTGAGTAGTTGACTCAAAGAGAAAGACAACAGTTTTGAATAAATTAATTTCTTTAAAAATGAAGGAAAAGCAAGAGAGAGAGAGAGATATTTTGTTTGGTGATATATGATGATATAAAGGTTTGGCTTGGAAAGGTTTTTTGGCCTGGTCACAGACAACTGATGTGTATTGTGCTCTGAAGTCCACAAGCTAAGGGAAAGGTGAGATGTGGCTGCTATGAAAGTGAATTGTGTTTGCGTGTGATCAGGGGTGTATTCATTCCGACGATTCTATTGAAAAACTTTCCTTAAATGGAAGCAAACGGACCGAAACGGGGATAAACATACCTGAATTTGTCCAAGAGAAACTCGTTTGCAACTGTTGGACTAATAATTACACCCTAGATCAGCTAGATGCAGGCAAGAGCGTTCATGGCGGTATTGAATGTGTCACTGTCTGTCACCTTGATTACTCACTTACGTTGTAAGCTTTCATTCAAAGGGAAAATCTGAGTATCATGTAGCTACCTAAACCATTTGACGCTACATTGAGCTGGGTGAATGGAATATGAATGACAGTCATCCAATATGCTGTAATAGAAATTAGGCCATACTCATAAAAAAATGTGTTCTCCCTCATCTTAAATGGCACCGACCGCCACTGTACTCATCATTACCACGTGAAAATACCTACAAACAAAAGACGAGCTTCTACTTTCGTCAACTTTATTGCAGCATGTAAAAAAACTTTACATTTCTTACAAAATAATATCGATTTGTATTGTTTGAATAATAATTAAATTTAACAAAGATATAGGCAAATAAGAAACAAAGTGCTTACATATTTTGTATGTTAACTATGTATTTTTAGTGTGCTTTGTAACTTTCCCCAGGTCATTGCTATAAATGAGAATGTATTCTCTGTTAACTCACCTGGTAGAATGAGGAATAAATAGATTTACAAAAATGAAATAACTATTTTAGTGGTGACTCAAATCTGCAGCCTATAGTATGGTGAGTAGCCTAGCTAGCTAGCTAATTAAGATAAAACAGTATTGTCTTTTTCTCACCTTTTTAACATTACAAGTAACAATGGAAATCAACAACATCTGTGTCTTGATCTGTTTCTTTCTTGTAAGCATTTTCCCATCCTGGAGTCTGAGACCTTGTGGGAATCTGTGGTAAAGAAGAAGAATATATGACAATTTAGCAAAGACACTCTATTATTAGCCTACTAGCTAGCTATCTAGCTATCAGAGACAGAATAGAAACATTAATCCTATATCTCTGCTATCATCTTGATTTCTATAATTTAAGGTTTTAGGCATATAGCTAGCCATAGCTACCTAGCTAGTAGTTGTGTTATCCAGCTAGCATTATAATAATGGTGCTTGCTAACACTAATAAGCTAGCTCACGTTTACATTGAAAAAGGAACTAACGTTACTCACAAGTAGCAAGCTAGCTAATGTTAATATGTTGCGTGTGTCTCATGTAATACCCTTGGGTATGGATACCCTGAGAACAAGGTTCAGGGAAGATAAGACCAAAGACAGATCCTCAACACTGGAGTCCCCCAGGGGTGCGTGCTCAGTCCACTCCTGTACTCCCTGTTCACCCACGACTGCATGGCCAGGCACGACTCCAACACCATCATTAAGTTTGCAGACGACACAAGTTTGCAGATGACCCCCCCCCTCAACCCCTCATTTACGCTGCTGCTACTCTCTGTTTATCATATATGCATAGTCACTTTCACCATATCTACATGTACATACTACCTCAATCAGCCTGGCTAACCGGTGCCTGTATGTAGCCTCGCTACTGTTATAGCCTCGCTACTGTATATAGCCTCGCTACTGTTATTTTTCACTGTTTTATTTCTTTACTTACCTATTGTTCACCTAATACCTTTTTTGCACTGTTGGATAGAGCCTGTAAGTAAGCATTTCACTGTAAAGTCTACACCTGTTGTATTCGGCGCACATGACAAATAAACTTTGTTTTGATTTGATATACTACATATTCTATCCATATATTGTCCATATTGTCTATACATTCCATCCCATATATATTTATGCTCCGGACTCTGGCATTGCTCGTCCTAGTATTTCTATATTTCTTAGTTCCATTCTTTTACTTTTTAGATTTGCGTGTATTGTTGTGTATTGTTAGATATTACTGCACTGTTGGAGCTAGGAACACAAGCATTTCGCTACACCCGCAATTACATTTATGCGACCAATACAATTTGATTTGATTTCTTTCACTAGACAGTGCCTTTGAGGTTTGAC
This sequence comes from Salvelinus alpinus, assembly GCF_045679555.1. NCBI lineage: Eukaryota > Metazoa > Chordata > Actinopteri > Salmoniformes > Salmonidae > Salvelinus > Salvelinus alpinus. The sequence continues at coordinate 34,664,113 of NC_092108.1, forward strand.
ACATATCCCTGTTGGGAACAGTGATGGCGCACAGCCCATCTGATCCATGTCACAGACTCCTAGTCTCAACAGGCTGTTCAGTCTATCTGCTCCAAGTGATTATGTTTAGAGAAGTAGGTTGTTGCTGGAAGTGTGTGATGTTGGGTTGTGGCATCCAAGGACAACTATGGTGGACATCATGAATCTATTTACAGCCTTTCTGAATTTATTAAAGGTTCCTATAAGAAGCCTTGACCTTCAGCTCTTATGACTGCTTATAGCAAGTCTTAGAAGGTACTGTCTATAAAGCATGAGACACAGGTGTTTCAAAAAAGTGGTATCAGAAGGTCCTGTTGTATTTGTTCATTTTATCAGATAAATTGGGTTGATGCTCCTCCGTGCTTACTCAGTGGTTCTGGGCAACTCCAAAAATAGTTTCAACTTCACTTCTCTCTGCCCCTGGTGATGCAGAAAGACACTCCCTTTATCGCTCACACGACCCTTCCATCCATGCAGAAAGCAGTTCAGGGAATTTCCAATCCAGATTTCTGTGCATCGCCTTCCCCCTGAGTGCCTGTGACTGTGACTTCCCTTCTAAGAATAGGAGGAAAGAGAGGCTGCCAGGCAAGACACTGATCATCCCAGACAACTGGAGGAAGATACTTTTGGCCCCTGAGTTTGATGGATGTTGGAGTTCATTTTCAGTCAGAATGTGTCACTTTGACTTGGGCTGTTTTGGGAAGTTGTGTGTGCATGTCTGTGTGCGTGTTTTCATTGAAAAGGGCTTGTGTAGTGTGTTCAGTCTACTGTTGAACATCCATAAAAAAAAACAATTTACCTTGCATGCCCTACTCTCCAGTTCTACTCTCTACTGCTCATGTGGTGTATAAGTGGTGCACAGGCTTAGACCTGAGACATAAGACCTCATGAGAACACCCTTGACATTATGGTCAAGATGCATTTGAATGTCTACTGAGATGTTCTGTCTCATAGCGTTCGTGTTGATCAACATGGCATTTTATTTTGAGGCAAAACACCCTCCCAAGCACAAAAACGAATGTGTGAAATATTTAAACCATTACCAATGTTATTATGTTGTTTCAGGTGGACTGTGTTGCAGAGTACTACTGTGGTCCTATCAGAGAAGGCCGTCCCTGACCTTAGGACAGAGATCAGTGTTGTCTCCGACGGAGCCGAAACAGTCAGCATCTACAGTGAGGAGACCTACAATGGCAATGCGTGAGTCAAAAGGCTTGATACTGTATATACTGAACAAAAATATAAATGCAACATGTAAAGTGTTGGTTCCATGTTTCACGAGCTGAAATAAAAGATCCCAGAAGTGTTCCATACGCACGAAAGCTTATTTCTCTCAAATTTTGTGCACAAATTTGTTTACAGTCCTGTTAGTGAGCATTTCTCCTTTGCCAAGATAATATATCCACCTGAAAGATGTGGCATATCAAGAAGCTGATTAAACAGCATGATCAAGACACAGGTGCACCTTGTGCTGGGTACAATAAAAGGCCACTCTAAAATCAGCAGTTTTGTCACACAACACAAAGACACAGATGTCTCAAGTTTTGAGGGAGCGTGGAACTGGTATGCTGACTGCAGGAATGTCCACCAGAGCTGTTTCCAGAGAATGTAATGTTAATTTCTCTACCATAAGCCACCTCCAACATCATTTTAGAGAATTTGGCAGTATGTCCAATCACCCTCACAACCCCAGACCACGTGTAACCACGCCAGCCCAGGACCTCCACATCCGGCTTATTCACCTGCGGGATCGTCTGAGACCAGCCACCTGGAAAGCTGATGAAACTAAGGAGTATTTCCATCTGTAATAAAGCCCTTTTGTGTGGAAAAACGTATTCTGATTGACTGGGCCTGGCTCCCAAGTGGGCGGGCCCATGTACTCCAAGGCCCACCCATGGTTGCGCCCCTGCCCAGTCATGTGAACTCCACAAAGGATTTAATGGACCTAATGGATTTATTTCAATTGATTGATTTCCTTATATGAACTGTAACTCAGTAAAATTGTTGAAATTGTTGCATGTTGTGTTTATATTTTTATATTTTTGTGTAGTTTAATTACAGTGACCTATAGACCTAAAATGAATAGTCCAGTCCAGGTAAATACGCTAGTCTGGGGAGAATAGTCTAGACCCAAAGTGAGTTCCCATAGTCTTGATGTAGAGTGGATAGTCTCTAATGGGGGTGAGTTACCATAGTGTCTACCTACAGTGGATAGCTTCAACCCGGGGTGAAATGCCTCGGCTTAGTCTTGGCCTAGGCGAATAGACCAAAGTTGTATAGTCAATAGTATTGGTAACAATAATATTACCCCAACCCTAGTGCTCATCCACAGCTGTTAAGTCTGATTAGAAACAGGAAAACATTTTTTTTTAAACCAGTTCATAACAGTTTGAAAATTAATTCATGAATTAATTATTTTTTAGATGTTTCAGTTCCATGTTTTACACGGGACCGATAGTTGTAGTAAGAAGTCCTGTGAATAACCATATAAATGCCAGCACACTCAAAGTAAAGTTCAACTAAACTATATCAAACGCCCCGACCTCAGTTTTTATATGCATAAATGATCAAACGTAAAGAGGGGCGTTGAAAAAGTTAACGACTTTAGTGACAGTTTGATATTATCTCCAGTTACTATGACAACACCAATGGCCTATGGAGGCAGAGAGCCTGAGGAAGACCCCATTCCCAGGGAGAGGGAACAGGACCCTACCCCCCTTTCACAGGAGGAGACCCAATGTGAGACCGGTTACACCACTGGTGGGGATACTGGTAATGAACTGGACCAAGACCAAAATGACCACTTGTATAGGTGAGCCATATTTGATGGGTGGGTGGATGGATGGAACAAGAGAATGAGCGATAGATTAAACAATAAAACAAACAGACAGCATTCCATATCTGCTGTGCGTGCTGTTTCAGTGTCACATGCTTAGTGGGAAAGCTTGACAGAAAGCCATTTTGTTCTACATTCAAGATAGCATTCAAGAAAATTGCAGTATTGATCAAAATGGCATTTCCTTTGTCTCCTTTTTTCCTGTGTAATGTGTCTCTTCAGTACCCTGAGATAACATCAGACAGGCAGACAGTATATGAAAGAGTTCTACCTGGCGAGCTAGAAGAGCCTGTGTGCCGAGATCGATGACATCAGCGACCAGATGCAAAAACTGAGCCGAGAGCTGGACACCCTGGAGGATGGGACGATGAAGTACCAGGTGCGGTGAGCACGAAAAAGCATCTGCTATTAGATTTTTGGCCAAAAAGAATATGGTTATTTTTTGTCTTACTTTTTAAAATCTTATTAACACTTTTTTCTAGCTAGCTATTTGTGTAGGTCGCTATCAAGTAAACACAATGATATAGTTATTCTGATACTTGTGTAGAAAAGTAACTTTTTAGCGATTAATTGAAACAAGCACCATTACAGCACACACACACACACACACACACATGCACACAGGCTTACTTTAAAAATATATTTGTAACTACTTTTTGAGTACAAAATTAGATGATCAAAATAAAAACAGTAAAAGGAGTCAATATTTTCACCTAGAATTTGTACTACTAAGGAGCGGTGGTATTTTAACCTTTCTCTTTAGCTTTATGAATCAGCTAAATGATACGCAAATAATAAAAAGCCCCGGTAACCAGCCTTATGAGTTTGAACATTTATTTGTGTGACGTTTCCTCTACAATTGTGGAAAAACTGTCTGTAACTTTTATGAATAACCCCTTGTGAGTACACTCTTAGAAAAAAAGGTGCTATCTAAAACCTAAAAATGTTCTTCAGCTGTCCCCATAGGAGAACCCTTTGAAAACTCGTTTTTGGTTCCTGGTAGAACCCTTTTGGTTCCAGGTATAACCCTATTGGGTTCCATGTAGAACCCTTACCCCAGAGCCTTCTACATGGAACCCAAAAGAGTTCTACCTGGAACCAAAAAGGGTTCTCCTATGGGGACAGCCAAAGAAGCCTTTTGGAACCCTTTTTTCTAAGATTGTAGTAGTATGTTTTAGCATTCTCCTCTACATCTCAGGGAGTGGCTGATGAATACAACTGGGCTAAAGGACCTGAAGCGGGTGAGTGAAAACTGCGTTAGAGGAGCATACCTCATGTTACTGTACATCAAGGATTAAGCACTACCCTATATTTTCCAGCAGTTTGACAAAAGACACCAACTCATGCTCTCATGGAATATCGATTGAGGATGACAACTGGTAATGAGCACGAACAATTGTAACTTTGTCTGATGTCGCCTCACGCTGGTGCAAGATGCAACAGTGTAATGGTTCATTCTTGGTAAAATGATTTACAATAGGTAGATTGAAAGGATGAGGCTGTTTTCACCTATTCTACAAAATGTATGCATTACCTTTTGCACGTTAGTGTGCTGTCTAATATTCTATCTTTAATGTTTTTAATGAAGAATAACAATTAACATGTTTTTTGTAATTAAATATTCTAAATCATTCTAGAATATAATGTTTTGCAATGTGATCATGCAACACATTCTTTCTGGACATTTGTAAAAAACAACAACATTTACAGTAGTTTTTCTTTGATGAAAACCTATACATACTGGTACTCCCCAGTAGGAGCAGTCCTCCATAGGAATGAATGGAATTCTACATTTTTCAATGACAAAATTACATATAGTTAAGTATTGTTTGTTCTAATAGGGACGGTAACATTCGTCATCTCAAAAAATTATACTAAAAAAATGTTGATATATTTTTTTCGTTTTTTATTTTTGCTTACCTCACATAATATAATTTAAAAGCATGAATTAAGGTGTCTGTAATGGAATCAATGTGGACGTAGACATTAATAAATGCATTTCTGTAGCTTCCAAAATATTTTTTACAGGGTGGGGGAGTGCCAAGATGGAGGCACGATGGCTTCAACACATCACCCCAAAACTCATCTAGTGTATGTACAAATCATTAATTTCATCTCTTATTAGCTTGTGAGTACAAAACATATTGCCCACATCTAACTGACATTCTTATGGCGTTAACTGACACAACTAAGGAAAGAAACGATCCACACATTCACCTTGTCATTTTGGCTGCAGCAGTCACATCGCCAAACAGCCATGACAACAAACTCCCATGACAACAAACTCCCATATTGCCTAAGTGTTCTGCATTGAGCTAGTGGAATGCATTGCTTTGTGGTGGCAACACAATTGGCTCAGGAGTAGCCTCTTGTTCTGCACCAGTGTAGTGTCACTTTCACCGCTATGGAGAATCATATCTTTTTGACACATCTCGAGGAAGGGTAGAGGTATTTTCACATGAAAATGTTCATGTTTAAAAAAAAATGAACTGTGAACTCAACATTAAAAAAAAGAACTTTACCTTCTAATCCCATTTTGTAGAGATGAAACACAGATCAATAACTAAATTGTGACATGCCGCAGGACAACCTTTGGTTCCCTAAATCTACAGTATATACACTTCTTAACACTTAAAATTTGTTTTGATGCGATTTCTCTGCATTTTGAAAGTACCAACTGTATATGCTCTTTGTTTTCAGCATGGTCGCAGGTCATAGGTGAACCGTTTGGCCACAACCTTTCAGCATGGAGATATGTCATAGGGGAACCATTTGGCCACAACCTTTTTGATTAAATACTTTTTTTGTCACTTGAGAACAGTCTTGTTTCAACAATCAGCCTGTCACTCACATCAGCTGCATTCCTCATCTTCAGGTGTAGTTTAAATATCAGTCCGTATAAAAAAAAACAGTGTTAATCTTAAAGAATATGTCCAGATGAACGATCTACTCATACTGCAATGTCCGAATTCATATTGAAAAGGCAGTCGTTGAAAAGAAGGCAGTATGTGGTGAACAACTGTACAATGACAGAGAGGTTGCCTTTAGAAGAAATCCCTCTATAGCATTCTGCTGTCTTGTGAGGTATCGATCCATATTTGTGTGACTGTGGCGTTTGAAAAGTTGCCCAGTACAACAAGTAAGAGCCCTATGAGTGATACATGGAAACAGTCGTTGAGTCCCTCTGTAAGTCTCTCCATTTTATCTGTCTGGCTGATTTAGTAGTTCAAATGTCTAAGATTATAAAAAGCTATAATCCTTTAAAGCTATAATCCTTAATTGAAACAATAACAAAGCGGGCAAACCGCCTCTGTTTTGGTAAAAAGCTGAGGAATGGGCCTGGAGATACTGTATGTACATTTAACAATGTAGTTTAAACGATGTTTTGAGACTAAAAGTTATTTATAAGTTATATTCTTCAAGAATAAATGGGTATATATAATTAATTTATAAGTCCAAAAATGGATGTAGCAAGTAAGGATTCTAGCTTTAAGAACAATTACGTTTTGAGTGAAATGTCTGTGGACGATGAAGATTTGGGTGAAATGTCTTGTCCCAGTTCCATTTCCTCCTCTACCACTTCTGTGTTTGCATATATAAAGCTTTTCTACCAGAATTCTCCAGAATTTCACCAAGTGTGATCTCTGTCTTGGTTTGAAACTCCACCAAAGGTCTGATGTTGATGTCAAAAGTCTTTGCACCAAAGGCAATGAGATGTGGAAAATGAGGCATGGTTCCAGTGACCTCTATTGGCAGGACATTAATGTGTGTATGTAAGTCACTATGGCATGCGGATGGCATAGCTGACTCGGGTTGCCATAATGGCGCACAGTAGGTGTGTTGGCACCAGTGTGCTGGCAATAGACCCAGCTGGCACTAGGCTGGTATGGAGAGCTCAGTTCATGGAGGCAGTACAACATGTATGATGTCCAGCTGGTGCTAGCATAGAATCACACAGATGGATGAGTCAGAGGAACCTGTGGTCCTTGTCGTCACTGCCCAGACGGAGACTTCCTTTCGGGGTTACTGTCCAGGGACGTAGGGCCAGCTGATGGAGCTTCCGGAGAGCTGCATGTCGCGGATGAGAGTCTCGATGGGCGTCTTGCCCACCAGACGCATGAAGAAGAGCTGGGAGATGAGGTTGGCGGGCACCGCGCGGAGGGCAGGCAGGCGGAGGAGCAGGCGGCCGAAGCGCTGGGGCTGACCTGGGTACTGCATCCGCTCGTACTCTGTCAGAGCCACCTGGGCCTTCTCCTGCAGAGACTCCACATGGGCTGGGTCTGTCAGGCCACACGCATCTGAGATGGAAGAAGGGAGGAAGAGATTGTTGAGGTGAGGACAAAGTGGGAGGGAGTAGTACTTTATTGAGACGGGACCCTAAATGAAGATGAAGGGTTGCTTTCGGTTTGCACGAACAAGAAAAATATTCTAATTTTTTTCTCTTCTGTTTTCCTGTTTTGTACACATTGTATCATTTCTATCTTTTGTTTATGTATTTTTGATTTTGGTCATTCAAGCAAAATTGTTTAATTTACATGTCAAAATGTTCAAATCAAAGTGTATTTGTCACGTGCAGCGACTGTGCACACATACAGACATAGTGACTGTGCATACATACAGACACCGGTTAGTCAGGCTGATTAAGGTAGTATGTACATGTAGATATGGTTAAAGTGACTATGCATATATGATGAACAGAGAGTAGCAGTAGCCTAAAGAGGGGTTGGTGGGTGGTGGGTGGCGGGATACAATGCAGACAGCCCGGTTAGCCAATGTGCGGGAGCAGTGGTTGGTCGGGCCTATTGAGGTAGTATGTACAGTGGGGAGAACAAGTATTTGATACACTGCCGATTTTGCAGGTTTTCCTACTTACAAAGCATGTAGAGGTCTGTAATTTTTATCATAGGTACACTTCAACTGTGAGAGACGGAATCTAAAACAAAAATCCAGAAAATCACATTGTATGATTTTTAAGTAATTAATTTGCATTTTATTGCAAGACATAAGTATTTGATCACCTTCCAACCAGTAAGAATTCCGGCTCTCACAGACCTGTTAGTTTTTCTTTAAGAAGCCCTCCTGTTCTCCACTCATTACCTGTATTAACTGCACCTGTTTGAACTCGTTACCTGTATAAAAGACACCTGTCCACACACTCAATCAAACAGACTCCAACCTCTCCACAATGGCCAAGACCAGAGAGCTGTGTAAGGACATCAGGGATAAAATTGTAGACCTGCACAAGGCTGGGATGGGCTACAGGACAATAGGCAAGCAGCTTGGTGAGAAGGCAACAACTGTTGGCGCAATTATTAGAAAATGGAAGAAGTTCAAGATGACGGTCAGTCATCCTCGGTCTGGGGCTCCATGCAAGATCTCACCTCGTGGGGCATCAATGATCATGAGGAAGGTGAGGGATCAGCCCAGAACTACACGGCAGGACCTGGTCAATGACCTGAAGAGAGCTGGGACCACAGTCTCAAAGAAAACCATTAGTAACACACTATGCCGTCATGGATTAAAATACTGCAGCGCACGCAAGGTCCCCCTGCTCAAGCCAGGGCATGTCCAGGCCCGTCTGAAGTTTGCCAATGACCATCTGGATGATCCAGAGGAAGAATGGGAGAAGGTCATGTGGTCTGATGAGACAAAAATTGAGCTTTTTGGTCTAAACTCCACTCGACGTGTTTGGAGGAAGAAGAAGGATGAGTACAACCCCAAGAACACCATCCCAACCGTGAAGCGTGGAGGTGGAAACATAATTCTTTGGGGATGCTTTTCTGCAAAGGGGACAGGACGACTGCACCGTATTGAGGGGAGGATGGATGGGGCCATGTATCGCGAGATCTTGGCCAACGACCTCCTTCCCTCAGTAAGAGCATTGAAGATGGGTCGTGGCTCTTCCTGCAAAATCGGCAGTGTATCAAATACTTGTTCTCCCCACTGTACATACAGTGGGGAGAACAAGTATTTGATACACTGACAATTTTGCAGGTTTTCCTACTTACAAAGCATGTAGAGGTCTGTAATTTTTATCATACGTACACTTCAACTGTGAGAGAAGGAATCTAAAACAAAAATCCAGAAAATCACATTGTATGATTTTTAATTAATTAATTTGCATTTTATTGCATGACATAAGTATTTGATACATCAGAAAAGCAGAACTGAATATTTGGTACAGAAACCTTAGTTTGCAATTACAGAGATCATACGTTTCCTGTAGTTCTTGACCAGGTTTGCACACACTGCAGCAGGGATTTTGGCCCACTCCTCCATACAGACCTTCTCCAGATCCTTCAGGTTTCGGGGCTGTCGCTGGGCAATACGGACTTTCGGCTCCCTCCAAAGATTTTCTATTGGGTTCAGGTCTGGAGACTGGCTAGGCCACTCCAGGACCTTGAGATGCTTCTTACGGAGCCACTCCTTAGTTGCCCTGGCTGTGTGTTTCGGGTCGTTGTCATGCTGGAAGACCCAGCCACGACCCATCTTCAATGCTCTTACTGAGGGAAGGAGGTTGTTGGTCAAGATCTCGCGATACATGGCCCCATCCATCCTCCCTTCAATACGGTGCAGTCGTCCTGTCCCCTTTGCAGAAAAGCATCCCCAAAGAATGATGTTTCCACCTCCATGCTTCACGGTTGGGATGGTGTTCTTGGGGTTGTACTCATCCTTCTATTCCTCCAAACACGGCGAGTGGAGTTTAGAGCAAAAATCTCTATTTTTGTCTCATCAGACCACATGACCTTCTCCCATTCCTCCTCTGGATCATCCAGATGGTCATTGGCAAACTTCAGACGGGCCTGGACATGCGCTGGCTTGAGCAGGGGGACCTTGCGTGCGCTGCAGGATTTTAATCCATGACGGCGTAGTGTGTTACTAATGGTTTTCTTTGAGACTGTGGTCCCAGCTCTCTTCAGGTCATTGACCAGGTCCTGCCGTGTAGTTCTGGGCTGATCCCTCACATTCCTCATGATCATTGATGCCCCACGAGGTGAGATCTTGCATGGAGCCCCAGACCGAGGGTGATTGACCGTCATCTTGAACTTCTTCCATTTTCTAATAATTGTGCCAACAGTTGTTGCCTTCTCACCAAGCTGCTTGGCTATTGTCCTGTAGCCCATCCCAGCCTTGTACAGGTCTACAATTTATCCCTGATGTCCTTACACAGCTCTCTGGTCTTGGCCATTGTGGAGAGGTTGGAGTCTGTTTTATTGAGTGTGTGGACAGGTGTCTTTTATACAGGTAACGAGTTCAAACAGGTGCAGTTAATACAGGTAATGAGTGGAGAACAGGAGGGCTTCTTAAAGAAAAACTAACAGGTCTGTGAGAGCCGGAATTCTTACTGGTTGGTAGGTGATCAAATACTTATGTCATGCAATAAAATGCAAATTAATTACTTAAAAATCATACAATGTGATTTTCTGGATTTTGATTTTAGATTCCGTCTCTCACAGTTGAAGTGTACCTATGATAAAAAATGACAGACCTCTACATGCTTTGTAAGTAGGAAAACCTGCAAAATCGGCAGTGTATCAAATACTTGTTCTCCCCACTGTATGTACATGAATGTATAGTTAAAGTGACTGTGCATATGTGATAAACAGAGAGTAGCAGCAGTGTAAAAGAGGGGTTGGGGAGGGGGCACACAATGCAAATAGTCTGGGTAGCCATTTGATTACCTGTTCAGGAGTCTTATGGCTTGGCGGTAAAAAGTGTTGAGAAGCCTTTTTGTCCTAAACTTGGCACTCCGGTACCGCTTGCCATGTGGTAGTAGAGAGAACAGTCTATGACTGGGGTGGCTGGGTCTTTGACAATTTTTAGGGCCTTCCTCTGACACTGCCTGGTGTAGAGGTCCTGGGTGGCAGGCAGCTTAGCCCCAGTGATGTACTGGGCCGTACACACTACCCTCTGTAGTGCCTTGCGGGTGGAGGCCGAGCAATTGCCGTACCAGGCAGTGATGCAACCAGTCAGGATGCTCTCGATGTTGAATCTATAGAACCTTTTGAGGATCTCAGGACCCATGCCAAATCTTTTTAGTTTCCTGAGGGGGAATAGGCTTTGTCGTGACCTCTTCACGACTGTCTTGGTGTGTTTGGACCATTCTAGTTTGTTGTTGATGTGGACACCAAGGAACTTGAAGCTCTCAACCTGCTCTACTACAGCCCTGTCGATGAGAATGGGGGCGTGCTCGGTCCTCCTTTTCCTGTAGTCCACAATCATCTCCTTAGTCTTGGTTACGTTGAGGGATAAGTTGTTATTCTGGCACCACCCGGCCAGGTCTCTGACCTCCTCCCTATAGGCTGTCTCGTCGTTGTCGATGATCAGGCCTACCACTGTTGTGTCGTCTGCAAACTTAATGAGGGTGTTGGAGTCGTGCCTGGCAATGCAGTCGTGGGTGAACAGGGAGTACAGGAGGGGACTAAGCACGCACCCCTCGGGGGCTCCAGTGTTGAGGATCAGCGTGGCAGATGTGTTGCTACCTACCCTCACCACCTGGGGGCGGCCCGTCAGGATGTCCAGGATCCAGTTGCAGAGGGAGGTGTTTAGTCCCAGAATCCTTAGCTTAGTGATGAGCTTTGAGGGCACTATGGTGTTGAATGCTGAGCTGTAGTCAATTACTAGCATTCTCACATAAGTGTTCCTTTGTCCAGGTGGGAAAGGGCAGTGTGGAGTGCAATAGAGATTGCATCATCTTTGGATCTGTTTGGGCGGTATGCAAATTGGAGTGGGTCTAGGGTTTCTGGGATAATGTTGTTGATGTGGGCCATTACCAACCTTTCAAAGCTCTTCATGGCTACGGACATGAGTGCTACGGACGTGAGTGCTACGGGTCTGTAGTCATTTAGGCAGGTTGCCTTCGTGTTCTTGGGCACAGGGACTATGCTGGTCTGCTTGAAACATGTTGGTATTACAGACTCAATCAGGGACATGTTGAAAATATCAGTGAAGACACCTGCCAGTTGGTCAGCACATGCCCAGAGCACACGTCCTGGTAATCCGTCTGGCCCCGCAGCCTTGTGTATGTTGACCTGTTTTATAGGTCTTACTCGCGTCAGCTACGGAGAGCGTGATCACATTCTCAGGGTAAGTGTGCAGTGCAGACCTTTCAATTACAATATCGACTACAACAGTTTTTCTAATCTCGTCCTTGAGCACCCCCAAAAGTACACATTTTTATTTTAAAAACGGGGCAACCGATTCAACTTGTCAACTAATCATCAAACCCTCGATCAGGTGTTTTTGTTCGGGGCTGAAATAAAATGTGTGCTGTTGGGTAGACTCCTCGAGGACCGGAGTTGAAAAACACCACACTACCATACACTTACATAAGGCCTGTGATTGTACTCTGCACTTGCATTGTGGTGCCAGGAGAGGGTACCACACTCCTCAAGTCTACCAGTATAACCGTGTTCAGGCTTTGTCCTCGTAATTTCAGTCAACAGGTGCTTGGTTATCCTTAAATAACATAGAGCAGTGCTCTCCAACACTGTTCCTGGAGAGAAACCCTCTCGTAGGTTTTTGCTCCAACCCCAGTTGTACCTAATCTGGTTCAGCCTATCAACCAGCTAATTATTAGAATCAGGTGCGTTATATAAGGGGAAGAGCAAAAATGTATTGGACTGTACTGTAGCTCTCCAGGAAGAGGGTTTGGAAAACCCTGATTTTATTTTATTTATTTATTTATTTCACCTTTATTTAACCAGGTAGGCAAGTTGAGAACAAGTTCTCATTTACAATTGCGACCTGGCCAAGATAAAGCAAAGCAGTTCGACACATACAACAACACAGAGTTACACATGGAGTAAAACAAACATACAGTCCATAATACAGTAGAAAAATAAGTCTATATACAATGTGAGCAAATGAGGTGAGATAAGGGAGGTAAAGGCAAAAAAAGGCCATGGTGGCGAAGTAAATACAATATTGTCACGTTCCTGACCTGTTTTCTCTTGTTTTTGTATGTGTTTAGTTGGTCAGGGCGTGAGTTGGGGTGGGCATTCTATGTTATGTGTTTCTATGTTGGTTATTGGGTTGCCTGATACGGTTCTCAATTAGAGGCAGGTGTTTTACGTTTCCTCTGATTGAGAACCATATTAAGGTAGGTTGTTTCACATTGTTTGTTGTGGGTGGTTGTTTCCTGTGTCTGTGTCTGTATGCACCACACGGGACTGTTTCGTGTTTTCGTTCGTTTGTTTTAGTCTGTTCCTGTTTCATGCGTTCTTCGTGTTTATGTAAGTTCTTATGTTCAGGTCAGTCTACGTCGTTTGTTATTTTTGTATCAATTCAAGTGTTCTTCGTGTTTTCGGTTTTGTTTAAATAAATCACTATGTCCTATAACAACGCTGCGCTTTGGTCCAATCCCTACTCCTCGTCTTCAGACGAAGAGGAGGAGAACGACCGTTGCAAATATAGCAAGTAAAACACTGGAATGGTAGATTTGCAGTGGAAGAATGTGCAAAGTAGAAATATAAATAATTGGGTGCAAAGGAGCAAAATAAATAAATACAGTAGGGGAAGAGGTAATTGTTTGGGCTAAATTATAGATGGGCTATGTACAGGTGCAGTAATCTGCGAGCTGCTCTGACAGCTGGTGCTTAAAGCTAGTGAGGGAGATAAGTGTTTCCAGTTTCAGAGATTTTTGTAGTTCGTTCCAGTCATTGGCAGCAGAGAACTGGAAGGAGAAGCGGCCAAAGGAGGAATTGGTTTTGGGGGTGACCAGAGAGATATACCTGCTGGAGCGCGTGCTACAGGTGGGTGCTGCTATGGTGACCAGCGAGCTGAGATAAGGGGGACTTTACCTAGCAGGGTCTTGTAGATGACCTGGAGCCAGTGGGTTTGGTGACGAGTATGAAGCGAGGGCCAGCCAACGAGAGCGTACAGGTCGCAGTGGTGGGTAGTATATGGGGCTTGGTAACAAAACGGATGGCACTGTAATAGACTGCATCCAATTTATTGAGTAGGGTATCGGAGGCTATTTTGTAAATGACATCGCCGAAGTCGAGGATCGGTAGGATGGTCAGTTTTACGAGGGTATGTTTGGCAGCATGAGTGAAGGATGCTTTGTTGCGAAATAGGAAGCCAATTCTAGATTTTACTTTGGATTGGAGATGTTTGATGTGAGTCTGGAAGGAGAGTTTACAGTCTAACCAGACACCTAGGTATTTGTAGTTGTCCACATATTCTAAGTCAGAACCATCCAAATAGTGATGCTGAATGGGCGGGCAGGTGCGGGCCGCAATCGGTTGAATAGCATTTAGTTTTACTTGCATTTAAGAGCAGTTGGAGGCCACGGAAGGAGAGTTGTATGGCATTGAAGCTCGTCTGGACACAGTGTCCAAAGAAGGGCCAGAAGTATACAGAATGGTGTCGTCTGCGTAGAGGTGGATCAGAGACTCACCAGCAGCTAGAGCGACATCATTGATATATACAGAGAAGGGAGTCGGCCCAAGAATTGAACCCTGTGGCACCCCCATAGAGACTGCTAGAGGCCCGGACAACAGGCCCTCTGATTTAACACAATGAACTCTATCAGAGAAGTAGTTGGTGAACCAGGCGAGGCAATCATTTGAGAAACCAAGGCTATATAGATATAGAGTGATATGCTTTCCCATTAGAAATACACTACATATACCAAAGTATGTGGACACCCCTTCAAATGACTGGATTCAGCAATTTCAGCCACATCCATTTCTGACAGGTGTATAAAATCGAGCACACAGCCATGTAATCTCCATAGACAAATATTGGCAGTAGAATGGCCTTCCTAAAGAGCTCAGTGTCTTTCAACGTGGCACCGGCATAGGATGCCACCTTTTTAACAAGTCAGTTTGTCAAATTTCGGCCCTGCTAGAATGGCCCCAATAAACTCTAAATGCTGTTATTGTGAAGTGGAAATGTCTAGGAGCAACAATGGCTCAGCTGTGAAGTGGTAGGCCATACAAGCTCACAGAACGGGACCATCGAGTGCTGAAGTGCATAGTGCATAAAAAACACTCACTACCGAGTTCCAAACTGCCTCTGGAAGCAACATCAGCACAAGAACTGTTCGTCGGGAGCTTCATGAAATGGGTTTCCATGGCCGAGCAGCCGCACACAAACCTAAGATCACCATGTGCTATGCTAAGCATCGGCTGGAGTGGTGTAAAGCTCGCCGCCATTGGACTCTGGAGCAGTGGAAACACGTTCTCTGGAGTGATGAATCACGCTTCACCATCTGTCAGTCTGACGGATGAATCTGGGTTTGGCGGATGCCAGGGGAACGCTACCTGCCCCAATGCATAGTGCCAACTGTAAAGTTTGTTGGAGGAAAAATGGCCTGGGGCTATTATTCATGGTTCGGGCTAGGCCCCTTAGTTCTAGTGAAGGGAAATTGTAACGCTACAGCATTCAACAACATTCTAGACGATTTTGTGCTTCCAACTTTGTGGCAAGTTTGGGGAAGGCCCTTTCCTGTTTCAGCATGACAATGTCCTCGGGCACAAAAAAGATCCATACAGAAATAGTTTGTCAAGATCGGTGTGGAAGAACTTCACTGGCCTGCACAAAGCCCTGACCTCAACCCCATTGAACACCTTTGGGATGAATTGGAACGCCAACTGTGAGACAGGCATAATCACCCAACATCAGTGCCCGACCTCACTAATGCTCTTGTGGCTGAATGGAAGCAAGTCCCCGTAGCAATCCAACATTTAGTGGAAAGCCTTCCCAGAAGAGTGGAGGCTGTTATAGCAGCAGGACCAGCTCCATATTAATGGCCATGATTTTGGAATGAGATAGTTCGACAAGCAGGTTTCCACATACTTTTGGTCATGACTAACATCAAGGCGGTGGCCCGTTCCTGTAGGTTCATGCTCTACAACATCCGCAGAGTACGACCCTGCCTCACACAGGAAGCGGCGCAGGTCCTAATCCAGGCACTTGTCATCTCCCGTCTGGATTACTGCAACTCGCTGTTGGCTGGGCTCCCTGCCTGTGCCATTAAACCCCTACAACTCATCCAGAACGCCGCAGCCCGTCTGGTGTTCAACCTTCCCAAGTTCTCCCACGTCACCCCGCTCCTCCGCTCTCTCCACTGGCTTCCAGTTGAAGCTCGCATCCGCTACAAGACCATGGTGCTTGCCTACGGAGCTGTGAGGGGAACGGCACCTCAGTACCTCCAGGCTCTGATCAGGCCCTACACCCAAACAAGGGCACTGCGTTCATCCACCTCTGGCCTGCTCGCCTCCCTACCACTGAGGAAGTACAGTTCCCGCTCAGCCCAGTCAAAACTGTTCGCTGCTCTGGCCCCCCAATGGTGGAACAAACTCCCTCACGACGCCAGGACAGCGGAGTCAATCACCACCTTCCGGAGACACCTGAAACCCCACCTCTTTAAGGAATACCTAGGATAGGATAAAGTAATCCTTCTCACCCCCCCCCCCCCTTAAAAGATTTAGATGCACTATTGTAAAGTGGCTGTTCCACTGGATGTCATAAGGTAATGCACCAATTTGTAAGTCGCTCTGGATAAGAGCGTCTGCTAAATGACTTAAATGTAAATGTAAATGTAAATGTAGTGCATATGTTAAAGTCTCAGCATGTTAGTAAAAAGTCACAGCATGCAAGCCAATAGTTTGAATATGTAAGTATGTACAGTAGTCAAAAGTCTCAAAATGTATCAGGTCGACATATAGGTCATAAAGTCTGACATGCATGCCAAAAAGTATCCGAATGTGGGTCGAAAAGTCTGACATGCATGTCAAAAAGTATCAGCATGTCAAAACAAATCTCAACAGACTCAATCCACATACAGTACAAAGTGGGAATAAAATAAAACAGACATCTCACCTGGCGAGAAGAGGACGATGGCCTTAAGGCAGCTGTACTCGGCAGAGTCCACCTGGAGCCGGCTCAGCTTTTCCACTTGGTTCTGGAACACCCTCACCTGGTCCATGAAGGACACCACCCGCTCGGCCGACATGGGTGAGGAGTGGAAACCCGCAGCGGCCAGCAGTGGGGCCATGTGGAGGGGCAGGGCGGACTGGGCTGCGTTCAGGATGAACAACTCGCTCCAGCTCAACCTGAGGAGAGCTACCTGCTCTGACACAGGCAGCTCTGGGAAGTAGGGGATGTTCCTGGCCCACTCAATGGTGCTGAAGAGCAGCCTAGCTGCCAGCTCGCAGATGTTGTCGATGCCCATGACGGCCCCGCCCGCGCCGGTGGCCTGGCCTTGTTGGTTGTACTGGTGGCCGTAGCGGCTGCTGGGGTAGGGCTCGGCACGCAGCAGCTGGGAGATTAGCTCTGACACGGGCTGCCCACCATTGTTGTTGTAGAAATCGGCCCCTCCTACGCCACTACCACCACCTACTGGGGTGCCCGTGGGGCTGAGGCTGGAGTGTGAGGGGGGGATACGTCCGCGCTGAACTGCTGGGGTGGGGATGGGGGCACAAAGGGAGGTTGGGGGGGAGTTAAGAAGGGGCAGGGAAATGGGGAGGACGAAAGGGATTAGGATTTGGGTTGAAAAGTAGGGAGGGCAGGGAGGGCAGGGGGGAGAAGTTGAAAATGAGTCGGGCATGCTCTCTCACAGAAGGTGGTTTGGCAGATTAACAACAGACGGTCTTGACCAGATAAGGACCATCTAATTCCTGAGTAAAGCTGGCACAAAGGGGCGCAGACAGATTCCTCAATAAAAGAGGGCAAAATGGAGGACTTGCATTCTTCGAGAATCCTCCAATTGAAGGTTATCTCGAAAAATAAAACAAAAGACAGCAGAATTATCCATTAAAATTAAATTTCCTCCAATTAATTCTCCCCTCCCCTGGAGTTCATTTTTTACTGTGTAAAGATTTGTGTTACCAAAAGTGGGATGAAATATGACATTATGGCCTTTGTTTTCAGATTGATTGCTCTCGGAAAGAAAAGGAAATTATTTTGCTTCTTTGTAAGGATGAAATAGAGCGTGGGTATATCAAATACTGCTATAATGCTCCCAACCATAGTTAACGTATTACGCCATTGGGTGAGTCATTTAACCTTGAAAATTCCACTCTTATATGCTCCTATAGGAGGAGCAGATATGACTCGTTTCAGGAAACTAGGCGCACTACTTCACAGTAGCACTATTTGAACGTAACCTTTTTTTTAAATCAAAATGCGAGGGCAGAAATGCCTTCTGGAACATGTGAACTTTCATGTGCCTTAATAACAAACTCATACGCAATCTGTAAATACGAATAACATTTTTTAATTAAGAGCCTAGTTGGTTTAGCCACGGAAAAAGCCAGAAACCTTCCCGCTAGCCATGATTGGCTGAGATAATGAGTGGGCTGGCCATGTAGCACGCTTCTGTCTATAACATGAGCTGGTCAGTATGTGTAGGTACTCCTTTCTAACGCTGCTTTTTTTTAAAGATATCACATAGTAAAACTGCATCAGGGTTGCGCTCCACTTTCTGGAGGACCGAGTTTTGAAATCAGTGGAATTAGTGTATGATAGTTAAAGAAATGAAGTTCTGGGGTTTGATTACAAATATGCAGATAGAGTCGAAAAGAGAACACACAGAAGGCTGTTGTATAAAACACCTGTCTCCGGATTACATCTTCAAACTAAGGGCAACCATGACATCTGTGACGGAGAAGGAGAAGCGTCCATCCATGGATACAGGTAAGATGGTCTAGCTAGCTACATTTTCAGATATTACACGTTTCTAATTTTGTCAGAAAGTTGTTTTCATTTCAAGTTAAAGTGTACTGTTAGCTAGCTAGCTAGCTAATGTTAACTGGCTAGCTAGCTAACATTGCGTGTATGATCTCTGTAGTAATATTATTCTTATCTGAGCCATTTGCATTGCTAGTTATAACCTAATGTTAGCTAACTAACATTGAACCTGGTTGGTTAGGTACCTGCAAATGTATGCAGGGTAGTAACGTTATGAGTTGGGATTATGGTTCATTGTTTAGCTAGTTAGCTAGCTACATGTCTAAACAAAAGATGTCATTATGCAAGTAACTATTTCAATAGTATGTTTGTCACTGCAACAACTGTCGAGAGACGTAGCTGGTAAATTCGCTCTGGCTATATACTCCGATTTCAGAGCACTCTTGTCTGAGTGTACGAGAGCACGGAATAACTGATGAATTTATGAACGCTCAACACCTGTTGAATATGGCCGGTGTCAGTAAACGTTGGCAAAAAAAGCGTTATTATATTGTTGCCAGCAGCAGTACAGTTGCAGTCACCAATGCTCTGGATATCATAAAAACAGCCTAACCACCTCTGCTAGGGCGAGTAAAATGGTCAGTGAGCTGTTCTCTCATTTGTGTCTGGAAGTAGCTAGCAAGCTAGCCAACGTTAGCCAGTTAGCAGTCAAGCACCCAAGCTGTTGTTAGGTCCGAACGTTCAGATCAACCCTACTCCTTGGCCAGAGTGTCCAGTGTGCGCTCTGAACGCTCCGAGAGCGAAGCGCTCTGAATTTACAAACGGACAATCTGACAACGCTCTGAGTTTACGAATACCCAGAGCACACTGGCACTCCAGATTAAATTTACGAACACACCCGTAGCATAAACCAGCCTTTAGTCTTGAAATCTTTGGTTGTTTAGTACATAGCCTCACATGTGAATCCTTAGAGATGGGTGGGGTTAGGAGGGTGTGAACGATGCTGAATGGGTGTAGACAAAGAAGAGCTCTCCAGTAGGTATCAAAACATTCAAGGGACATTTTCTCAAAAGTGAGGTTACAAGTTTATCAACTTTCAAAGCATAATTACTTTCCCATTGTTCCTCAACTGTAGTGTATGTTATACCATTTTCTAGCTCGGAGTCTACTTTTATCCAATGTTTAAAAAAAACGCACAATTTCAAATGTTGCTACGTAAGACCAAATCGAGCCGGTCGGTCACAGATAACGGAAGGCAGAGTCATCTATATTAGACTGAAGAGGAAGCATTTAGAGTTAAATTCCTCTACATTTTCTGCAACAGCTCAAGTAAATCATTGTGGGCTATATCACTCTGAGCTTCATGCTACAGACCCTTTACCTTAGGCTACAATAATGCCTCAAATCAACGGCATAGGGATACTTGGATATTAGGGATATTTTTAGGGATATTTTACTTAGGGCTTCATTAGGTATAAGATGGCATATAACCATGGTAACGGTGGAACAATCACTACTACCAGACAGATAGAATGTTATACATACACAATGTATATATACATACCCAATACTCAAAACTATTGGAAAAGCATTCCTCATGAAGCTGGTTGAGAGAATGCCAAGAGTGTGCAAAGCTGTCATCAAGGCAGTATATTTTGATTTGTTTAACACTTTTTTTTTTTACTACATGATTCCTTATGTGGTATTTCATAGTTTTGATGTCTTCACTATTATTCTACAATGTAGAAAATAGTTTAAAAATAAAGAAAAACCCTTGAATGAATAGGTGTGTCCAAACTTTTGACTGGTACTGTATATTCACATGACTATGGGGCTATAGTTACAGTTGAGATACAGACAGTGATGTGCGTGAATGACTGGTGCTCAGGGGCGCAGGTGGCTTGCTCCTGTATCCCTCTCATTCACTCACACAGGCACTAGATTTGATGACAAAGTGCATGGCATCGAGACTGTACCCATGGCAAGCTTAGCTATGATAGGGCCAGGGTAGTTATTTGTGACATGGACTATGGCCCACATGAAAAAATACTATAGTATACTATGGTATAAATACTATAGTATTCACTGTATTGTTTTTGCGGACAAAAGTGTGTGGATACTGTAGTACTTACAGTTAACTATAGTATAAATACTGTAGTAAAATAAAACTGTAGTATATACTATAGTAATTCATGTAGTGTTTTTGCAGATTATGGTATACTGTAGAATTTACGGTTGTGCTTTTGTGGAAATTACTGCACAATTTAATATAGTGTTTTTGTTTTATTATCTTTGACACAGAAGTGAGGACTTTCTCCTTGAGAAACCTACTGGCAAAATACTAAAAGAGCAAATTTTTGTTAACCTGCAAGTAAGTCTGCACTCCTGCTCTTTCCTACAACCTGTAGGGAACACAATATATGATCTATACTTGGCATGTATGGGTGGCACAAAGTGTGATACGGGGGAGGGGAATAGGTAGGGTATATGCAAAATATTTTTTTATTTTTATATTGTTTCTGCAGTCATTACTGTAGTATTTACTACAGTGTTTTTTGGGGAGGATAATACTGTAGTATTTACTATAGTATTCTACAGTATACAACAACATTCTATAGTAAGTACTAGACATATTAGAGGGATACTACAGTGTGTAGTATATTATTCTACTGTATACTACAGGTTACTATATAATTATATAGTAAGTACTGTACTATTCTATAATAAACTGTAGTATTTCTTCATGTGGGGGGCCATGTAATGGTAAAAAAAAGTTTACTTGTTTTTTAGGGCAGAAATCTATGGATTTCTTGACTGGAGTTCATGTCTCTTAAGACAACATAAACATATTCTGCATGAATTTACATAGAAATATGGATATGCAGGTGTTCTATTGTATGTGGACAGGAAAAGTACCTTCTTTGCGCATTCCTACACGAAAGCACTTCTCCAGGCGACAGTACTGGCACTGGTTACGATGATGTTGGTCGATCTGGCACTCTCGATTCGACCTGAAATATAGATCAAAACATGTCATCACTGCTATGCCATACACAAATGATAAGGACATTTAGCTTAGCTGACACTTAGAACAGCTACATAACCCTTGGTAGAAATCTATAGTAGCATATACAGTATGTGTAATATCCTCTTAATGGAGGAAGGTCACTTCAACGTGATGTAAAACATTTCCAGGCAGATGTGAGTTACCAGACCATATCTAAATGATTGCATAACATTACTAGAGGGTATAGGTAAAAAGCTGAAGAATAAAACACGATGTGATACAAAATAAGCTTCTATTTAAATATATTATAGGTATAAGCTGGTTTACAGAACCCGGTTATATAACTGCACAGCAAATTCTCCACTTTAAATCAACACTGACAGTATTAAACTTAACACTGGGCCAGTGCCAACAGGGGTCCACACTTTTCAGTGTTAAGTTAACACTGAAAAGTGTGCTGATCACACTACAATGGTGCCGGAGAAGAAGGCAAACGTTTTACGTGTTCCCAACCGATAGTTTTTTTGTTTATTTATTTGGTTTTTTTGTAACTTATTTTTTAACTTCTTTTGTACACAATGTTGCCGCTACCATCTCTTATGACCGAAAATAACTTCTGGACATCAGGACTGCGATTACTCACCAAGGACTGGCAGAATCCTTTTTTTCCTTTAACGAGTCTGATGAGCCCGACGCGAACGATATACTGCTTTCTCGGGAACAGGTCCAGATGCCCGTGATTTGCGTGAAGAGAAGGTGGTGAAAAAGGGGCCAGACGGCATGCTGCCTTCTGAGAATTTGTAGGCGATCTAATAAAACCCGACTTCCTTCCATTCTGCTAGCAAACGTGCAATCTTTGGAGAATAAAATCGATGACCTACGCACAAGATTAAAGTACCAACGGGACATTCAAAACTGTAATATCTTATGCTTCACGGAGTCGTGGCTGAACGAAGACACTATCAACATACAGCTGGCTGGTTATACGCTGCACCGGCAGGATAGACCAGCGGCGTCTGGTAAGACAAGAAGCGGCGGACTATGTATTTTTGTAAATAACAGCTGGTGCACGATATCTAAGGAAGTCTCGAGCTATTTCTCACCTGAGGTAGAGTATCTCACGATAAGCTGTAGACCACACTATCTACTTTTCGTAGCTGTTTACATACCACCACAGTCAGAGGCTGGCACTAAAACAGCATTGAATGAGCTGTATTCCGCCATAAGCAAACAAGAAAACACTCACCCAGAGGCAACGCTCCTAGTGGCCGGAGACTTTAATGCAGGGAAACTTAAATCTGTCTTACCAAATTTATATCAGCATGTTAAATGTGCAACCAGAGGGGAAAAAACTCTGGACCACCTTTACTCCACACACAGAGACGCATACAAAGCTCTCCCTCACCCTCCATTTGGCAAATCTGACCATAATTCTATCCTCCTGATTCCTGCTTACAAGAAAAAATTTGAGCAGGAAGCACCAGTGACTAGATCAATAAAAAGGTGGTCAGATGAAGCAGATGCTAAACTACAGGACTGTTTTGCTAGCACAGACTGGAATATGGTCCACGATTCCTACGATGGCATTGAGGAGTACACCACATCAGTCATTGGCTTCATCAATAAGTGCATCGATGATGTCATCCCCACAGTGACCGTACATACATACCACAACCAGAAGCCATGGATTACAGGCAACATCCACACTGAGCTAAAGGCTAGACCTGCAGCTTTCAAGGAGCTAGACTCTAACCCGGAAGCTTATAAGAAATCCCGCTATGCCCTCCGACAAACCATTAACTTCTTATGGCTGCAGGGGCAGTATTGAGTAGCTTGGATGAAAAGGTGCCCAGAGGTGCCCAGAGTAAACTGCCTGCTCCTCAGTCCCAGCTGCTAATATATGCATAGTATTATTATAATTGGATAGAAAACACTCTGAAGTTTCTAAAACTGTTTGAATGATGTCTGTGAGTATAACATAACTCCTATGGCAGGCAAAAACCAGAGAAAAAAAATCCAACCAGGAAGTGGGAAATCTGAGGTTTGTAGGTTTTCAACTCATCACCTATCGAATACACCGTGGGATATGGGTCAGTTTGCACTTCCTACGGCTTCCAGTAGATGTCAACAGTCGTTAGAACCTTGTCTGATGCTTCTACTGTGAAGTGGGGCCGAAGGAGAGAGGAATGAGTAAGGTCTGCCATGAGCTGACCATGCTTTGACCATGCGCGTTCACATGAGAGGGAGCTCTGTTCCATCGCACTTCTGAAGACAATGGAATTATCCGGTTGGAACATTATTGAAGATTTATGTTAAAAACATCCTAAAGATTGATTCAACACATCGTTTGACATGTTTCTACTGACTGTTACGGAACTTTTTGACATTTCGTCTGCTTTTAGTGAACGCGCTTCGTGACTTTGGATTTGTTTACCAAACACGCTAACAAAAGTAGCTATTTGGACATAAATGATGGACATTACCGAACAAAACGAACATTTCTTGTGGAAGTGGGAGTCCCGGGAGTGCATTCCGACGAAGATCAGCAAAGGTAAGTGAAGATTTATAATGCTATTTATAACTTTTTTTGACTCCACAATTTGGCGGGTAACTGTATGGCTTCCTTTTGTGGCTGAACGCTGTTCTCAGATTATTGAATATTGTGCTTTTGCCGTAAAGCTTTTTTGAAATCTGACACAGCGGTTGCATTAAGAACAAGTTTATCTTTAATTCTATGTAAAACATGTATCTTTCATCAAAGTTTATGATGAGTATTTCTGTTATTTGATGTGGCTCTCTGCAATTTCTCCGGATATTTTGGAGGCATTTCTGAACATGGCGCCAATGTAAACTGAGGTTTTTGGATATAAATATGGACTTTATCGAACAAAACATATATGTATTGTGTAACATGAAGTCCTATGAGTGTCATCTGATGAAGATCATCAAAGGTTAGTGATTCATTTTATCTCTATTTCTGCTTTTTGTGACTCCTGTCTTTGGGTGGGAAAATGGCTGTGTTTTTCCGTGATTTTGCGGTGACCTAACATAATCGTTTGTGGTGCTTTCGCTGTAAAGCCTTTTTGAAATCGGACACTGTGGTGGGATTAACAAGAAGTGTATCTTTAAAATGGTGTGAAATACTTGTATGCTTGAGGAATTTTAATTATGAGATTTCTGTTGTTTGAATTTGGCGCCCTGCACTTTCACTGGCTGTTGCCATATCGATCCCATTAACGGGATTGCTGCCCTAAGAAGTTTTTAAACAGGCAAAGTGTCAATACAGGACTAAGATCGAATCGTACTACACCGGCTCTGATGCTCGTCGGATGTGGCAGGGCTTGCAAACCATTACAGACTACAAAGGGAAGCACAGCCACGAGCTTCCCAGTGACACGAGCCAACCAGACGAGCTAAACTACTTCTATGCTCGCTTCGAGGCAAATAACAATGAAACATGCATGAGAGCACAAGCTGTTCCGGAAGACTGTGCGATCACACTTTCAGCAGCCGATATGAATAAGACTATTACAAAGGTCAAGATTCACAAGGCCGCAAGACCAGACGGATTACCAGGACGTGTACTACAAGCGTGCGCTGACCAACTGGCAAGTGTCTTCACTGACATTTTCAACATGTTCCTGTCCAAGTCTGTAATACCAACATATTTTAAGTAGACCACCATAGTGACTGTGCCCAAGAACACTAAGGTAACCTGCCTAAATGACTACCGACCCGTAGCACTCACGTCTGTAGCCATGAAGTGCTTTGAAAGGCTGGTCATGGCTCACATCAACACTATTATTATCCCAGAAACCCTAGACCAACTCCAATTTGCATATGCCCCACAGATGCCAGATGACGCAAACTCTATTGCACTCCACATTGCCCTTTCCCACCTGGACAAAGGAACACCTATGTGAGAATGCTATTCATTGACTACAGCTCAGCATTCAACACCATAGTGCCCTCAAAGCTCATTAATAAGCTAAGGATCTTGGGACTAAACACCTTCCTCTTCAACTGGATCCTGGACTTCCTAACGGGCCGCCCCCAGATGGTAAGGGTAGGTAACAGCACATCCACCACGCTGATCCTCAACACTGGAGCCCCCTCACAGGGCTGCGTGCTCATGCCCCTCCTGTACTCCCTGTTCACTCATGACTGCACGGCCAGGCACGACTCCAACACCGTCATTAAGTCTGCCAATGACACAACAGTGGTAGGCCTGATCACCGACAACGACGAGACAGCCTATAGGGAGGAGGTTTGTTGTTTGTTTGTTGGGCCTACCAACTACGCTAGCTAGCAGACTTCTGCCTGTTTTGATTTTTGAAAATGTCTGAATTTAAAAAAATGCATAGAACAATTACAAATAAAAATATGCTAGCAAGCAAGCTAGCTAGCTAGTTACCAATACATAATATACTTTCCATGCAATCTGTTGAGTTTTTTGGGATTAGCTAGCACTCTAACTAGCTAGCTAGCTATTTTTTTAACCTTGACTAGCAAGCTACCTACCTAAAGCTGGCAAATATGCTATGGTTGCTACTCACTAGCTAACCAGCTAGATAACGTTAGCTGGGCTTGATGGATTTATCTTCCCTGAACCTTGTTCACAGGGTATCCGTACCCCAAGGGTATTATGTGAAACACCCAGCATGTTAGCTAGCTAGCTACTTGTGTCAACACAAGCACTGTTATTGCTAGCTGAATAACACAACAACTTGCTAGGCCAAGCGTAGCACCCCGTAATATCGGCATATTCAACAGCGTTTAAGAAATATATTACCTTCAACAGTGTTACCTTGTGAACAAGCCATCAATGTTTCGTGATTATTGGTGTCGTAAAAACACCAATAGCAATTAGGGTTAGCAATTAGCATGTTTGACATTTCAGCTTTTTGATAAGCGGTTTAGCAAATAAATACGTCCCTTATTATCGGCATACTGTAATGGGGTGCGTGCTGGTGGCAGGGAAGTCAGGTGCAGGAGAATGAACTTGGTATAAACGGAGCTGTTTAATAAGTATTCAAAACCTCCGAAAACCAAAATGTACAAAATAAAAACAGAGGGTACAAAACCCGTCGCACACCAGAACATAACTAGCACACATACATACAACAAACAATCACCAACAAGGACATGAGGGGAAACAGAGGGTTAAATACACAACATGTAATTGATGGGATTGAAACCAGGTGTGATGGAAGACAAGACAAAACCAATGGAAAATGAAAAATGGATCAGTGATGGCTAGAAGGTCGGTGACGTCGACCACCAAACACCGCCCGAACAAGGAGAGGGACCAACTTCGGCGGAAGTCGTGACACATACGATCCCCCGTTATTGGCCACCTTACTATTATGTTCAATTACAAGATATAGCCGTTTAATTTTGTTGAAAAAAGAGACACCAACCTCGTATCTGAAGTGTTTGACTAGTTGGCTAGCTTACCAGTAAAAAAAATAATACTTGCCTGAAATCCATTAGCTATATTTCAGAGGTAAAATATGTATATTAAATGTGTGGTCTGTCATGCGGTCAAATTTTACAATATACAGCGTGTCACACAAAATGTGTACACTATGAAAACTCTCAAAACCTAACTTAACTTCCATAAATTGCAATGAAAATTGGTGGTCAGCTAGCTAGAAGAGTGTCTTTAGTCGCAAAACTTACCGTTATTTTCTAGTCCTTTTAAATGTTGAGCTCGCGGTGATTTAATCATCTAACCGCTAGAGTGTTTCCGAAGTTAGGGAGTGTCCGATGTTGGGGGAAAATTAGTTAGCTAGCTATACGCCTAAAGTATAGAAATCATGATGATGATAACTAGCGGTAATGTTTAGTGGCTATGCTAAATTATCATACATTCTTCTTCTCTCCCACAGATTCCCACAAGGTCTCAGACTCCAGGATGCTTAGAAGGAGCAAACAGATGAATACAGTCAGACAGGGTTGTCGATTTCCATTGTCACTTGTAATGCTAAAAAGGTCAGAGAAAGACACTCCCATTTTGCTAAATTAGCTAGCTATCTAGGCCACTCACCAAACTAAAGGATACAGATTGATTCACCACTTAAATAGTTATGTTTATTTTATTGAGTAGGCTTGTATATATATATATATATATATAACCATACTTCCGGGTTGGAGCGAGCGGTCGCACTTCGCACTTTGGTCCGCAGCAGCTAGCCAGCTAGCAAACGTCCACCGTCTACCGAATAGCAGCACTTTGGTCCGCAGGTAGTATAACTTTTCATTACATTTCATTACATTTCATTATAGTACAACGGTTTAATTTGTCTAATCTTAGCAATTTCTTCTTAGCTAGCTACATAGCCGTCTTTGTATCAAAGATAATTGCGTAATTATCGTATTTCGTCGTCCTAACGCAGTCTACACTGCTATCTGCCATCTGCCCAGCAGCTAGCCAGCTAGCAAACGTCCACCGTCTACCGAATAGCAGCACTGTAGCAACTATTACACCCAACTGAACGACTTGATTAGTGTAGTGTTAGCTAGCTACATAGTTGTCTTTGCTGTCTTCGTATCCAAGATAATTGTGTAGTTTAGAGTGTGTAGTTTTAGAGTGATTATCTTAATTTACCGAGGCTAGCTAGCCAGCTATCTGTCGTCCTTAACGTAGGAGACACTGCTAGCTAGCCAACAGCTAGCCAACGTCTACCGAATAGAACTTCTGCACTCAACAACCCGGTCGCATTCCGCTTCGCTCCACAGGTAGTATCACATTTTCATTTCATTTCATTACAGTACAACGGTTTGATTTGTTTGATCGTAGCTAGCTACATAGCTAGCTACATAGCCGTCTTTGTATCAAAGATAATTGTGTAGTCTAGAGCGATTTTCTAGGTTAGCTAGCCAGCTATTGTCGTTCTCTTAACGCAACGTAACGTAATCAACACTGCTAGCTAGCCAGCTAGCCCCCGAATAGCAGCACTGTAGATACTATTACACTCAACGGAACGACTTGATTAGTGTAGTGTCAACAACGCAGCCACTGCCAGCTAGCCTACAAAGTCAACAACTGCCAGCTAGCCTACAAAGTCAACAACGCAGCCACTGCCAGCTAGCCTACTTCAGCAGTACTGTATCATCTTAATCATTTTAGTCAATAAGATTCTTGCTACGTAAGCTTAACTTTCTGAACATTCGAGACGCGTAGTCCACTTGCCACTCCAATCTCCTTTGCATTAGCGTAGTCTCTTCTGTAGCCTGTCAACTATGTGTCTGTCTATCCCTGTTCTCTCCTCTCTGCACAGACCATACAAACGCTCCACACCGCGTGGCATCGGCCACCCTAATCTGGTGGTCCCAGCGCGCACGACCCACGTGGAGTTCCAGGTCTCCGGTAGCCTCTGGAACTGCCGATCTGCGGCCAACAAGGCAGAGTTCATCTCAGCCTATGCCTCCCTCCAGTCCCTCGACTTCCTGGCACTGACGGAAACATGGATCACCACAGATAACACTGCTACTCCTACTGCTCTCTCTTCGTCCGCCCACGTGTTCTCGCACACCCCGAGAGCTTCTGGTCAGCGGGGTGGTGGCACCGGGATCCTCATCTCTCCCAAGTGGTCATTCTCTCTTTCTCCCCTTACCCATCTGTCTATCGCCTCCTTTGAATTCCATGCTGTCACAGTTACCAGCCCTTTCAAGCTTAACATCCTTACCATTTATCGCCCTCCAGGTTCCCTCGGAGAGTTCATCAATGAGCTCGATGCCTTGATTAGCTCCTTTCCTGAGGACGGCTCACCTCTCACAGTTCTGGGCGACTTTAACCTCCCCACGTCTACCTTTGACTCATTCCTCTCTGCCTCCTTCTTTCCACTCCTCTCCTCTTTTGACCTCACCCTCTCACCTTCCCCCCCTACTCACAAGGCAGGCAATACGCTCGACCTCATCTTTACTAGATGCTGTTCTTCCACTAACCTCACTGCAACTCCCCTCCAAGTCTCCGACCACTACCTTGTATCCTTTTCCCTCTCGCTCTCATCCAACACTTCCCACACTGCCCCTACTCGGATGGTATCGCGCCGTCCCAACCTTCGCTCTCTCTCCCCCGCTACCCTCTCCTCTTCCATCCTATCATCTCTTCCCTCTGCTCAAACCTTCTCCAACCTATCTCCTGATTCTGCCTCCTCAACCCTCCTCTCCTCCCTTTCTGCATCCTTTGACTCTCTATGTCCCCTATCCTCCAGGCCGGCTCGGTCCTCCCCTCCCGCTCCGTGGCTCGACGACTCATTGCGAGCTCACAGAACAGGGCTCCGGGCAGCCGAGCGGAAATGGAGGAAAACTCGCCTCCCTGCGGACCTGGCATCCTTTCACTCCCTCCTCTCTACATTTTCCTCTTCTGTCTCTGCTGCTAAAGCCACTTTCTACCACTCTAAATTCCAAGCATCTGCCTCTAACCCCAGGAAGCTCTTTGCCACCTTCTCCTCCCTCCTGAATCCTCCTCCCCCTCCCCCCCCTCCTCCCTCTCTGCAGATGACTTCGTCAACCATTTTGAAAAGAAGGTCGACGACATCCGATCCTCGTTTGCTAAGTCAAACAACACCGCTGGTTCTGCTCACACTGCCCCACCCTGTGCTCTGACCTCTTTCTCCCCTCTCTCTCCAGATGAAATCTCGCGTCTTGTGACGGCCGGCCGCCCAACAACCTGCCCGCTTGACCCTATCCCCTCCTCTCTTCTCCAGACCATTTCCGGAGACCTTCTCCCTTACCTCACCTCGCTCATCAACTCATCCCTGACCGCTGGCTACGTCCCTTCCGTCTTCAAGAGAGCGAGAGTTGCACCCCTTCTGAAAAAACCTACACTCGATCCCTCCGATGTCAACAACTACAGACCAGTATCCCTTCTTTCTTTTCTCTCCAAAACTCTTGAACGTGCCGTCCTTGGCCAGCTCTCCCGCTATCTCTCTCAGAATGACCTTCTTGATCCAAATCAGTCAGGTTTCAAGACTAGTCATTCAACTGAGACTGCTCTTCTCTGTATCACGGAGGCGCTCCGCACTGCTAAAGCTAACTCTCTCTCCTCTGCTCTCATCCTTCTAGACCTATCGGCTGCCTTCGATACTGTGAACCATCAGATCCTCCTCTCCACCCTCTCCGAGTTGGGCATCTCCGGCGCGGCCCACGCTTGGATTGCGTCCTACCTGACAGGTCGCTCCTACCAGGTGGCGTGGCGAGAATCTGTCTCCTCACCACGTGCTCTCACCACTGGTGTCCCCCAGGGCTCTGTTCTAGGCCCTCTCCTATTCTCGCTATACACCAAGTCACTTGGCTCTGTCATAACCTCACATGGTCTCTCCTATCATTGCTATGCAGACGACACACAACTAATCTTCTCCTTTCCCCCTTCTGATGACCAGGTGGCGAATCGCATCTCTGCATGTCTGGCAGACATATCAGTGTGGATGACGGATCACCACCTCAAGCTGAACCTCGGCAAGACGGAGCTGCTCTTCCTCCCGGGGAAGGACTGCCCGTTCCATGATCTCGCCATCACGGTTGACAACTCCATTGTGTCCTCCTCCCAGAGCGCTAAGAACCTTGGCGTGATCCTGGACAACACCCTGTCGTTCTCAACCAACATCAAGGCGGTGGCCCGTTCCTGTAGGTTCATGCTCTACAACATCCGCAGAGTACGACCCTGCCTCACACAGGAAGCGGCGCAGGTCCTAATCCAGGCACTTGTCATCTCCCGTCTGGATTACTGCAACTCGCTGTTGGCTGGGCTCCCTGCCTGTGCCATTAAACCCCTACAACTCATCCAGAACGCCGCAGCCCGTCTGGTGTTCAACCTTCCCAAGTTCTCTCACGTCACCCCGCTCCTCCGCTCTCTCCACTGGCTTCCAGTTGAAGCTCGCATCCGCTACAAGACCATGGTGCTTGCCTACGGAGCTGTGAGGGGAACGGCACCTCAGTACCTCCAGGCTCTGATCAGGCCCTACACCCAAACAAGGGCACTGCGTTCATCCACCTCTGGCCTGCTCGCCTCCCTACCACTGAGGAAGTACAGTTCCCGCTCAGCCCAGTCAAAACTGTTCGCTGCTCTGGCCCCCCAATGGTGGAACAAACTCCCTCACGACGCCAGGACAGCGGAGTCAATCACCACCTTCCGGAGACACCTGAAACCCCACCTCTTTAAGGAATACCTAGGATAGGATAAAGTAATCCTTCTCACTCCCCCCCCCCTTAAAAGATTTAGATGCACTATTGTAAAGTGGCCGTTCCACTGGATGTCATAAGGTGAATGCACCAATTTGTAAGTCGCTCTGGATAAGAGCGTCTGCTAAATGACTTAAATGTAAATGTAAATGTATATATATATATATATATATATATATATATATATACATACAGTGGCTTGCATAATTATTCAGCCCCCTTGGCATTTTTCCTATTTTGTTGCCTTACATCACTTGTATCATTTGATTTGCACAACATGCCTACCACTTTGAAAATGGAAAATATTTTTTATTGTGAAACAAACAACAAATAAGACAAAGAAAACTGAAAACTTGAGCGTGCATAACTTTTCGCCCCCCCAAAGTCAATACTTTCTAGAGCCACCTTTTGCAGCAATTACAGCTGCAAGTCTCTTGGGGTATGTCTCTATAAGCTTGTCACATCTAGCCACTGGGACTTTTGCCCATTCTTCAAGGTAAAACTGCTCCAGCTCCTTTAAGTTGGATGGGTTCCGCTGGTGTACAGCAATCTTTAAGTCATACCACATATTTTCAATTGGATTGAGGTCTGGCCTTTGACTAGGCCATTCCAAGACATTTAAATGTTTCCCCTTAAACCACTCGAGTGTTGCTTTAGCAGTATGTTTAGGGTCATTGTCCTGCTGGAAGGTGAACCTTCGTCCCAGTCTCAAATCTCTTGAAGACTGAAACAGGTTTCCCTCAAGACTTTCCCTGTATTTAGAACCATCCATCATTCCTTCAATTCTGACCAGTTTCCCAGTCCCTGACAATGAAAAACATCCCACACAGCATGATGCTGCCACCATCATGCTTCACTGTGGATATGGTGTTCTCTGGGTGATGAGAGATGTTGGGTTTGCGCCAGATATAGCATTTTCCTTGATGGCCAAAAAGCTAAATTTTAGTCTCATCTGACCAGAGAACCTTCTTCCATATGTTTGGGGAGTCTCCCACATGCCTTTTGGCGAACACCAAACGTGTTTGCTTATTTTTTTCTTTAAGCAATGGCTTTTTTCTGGCCACTCTTCCTTAAAGCCCAGCTCTGTGGAGTGTACGGCTTAAAGTGGTCCTATGGACAGATACTCCAATCTCCACTGTGGAGCTTTGCAGCTCCTTCAGGGTTATCTTTGGTCTCTTCGTTGCATCTCTGATTAATGCACTCCTTGACTGGTCCATGAGTTTTGGAGGGCAGACCTCTCTTGGCAGGTTTGTGGTGGTGCGATATTCATTTCCATTTTTTAATAATGGATTTAATGGTGCTCCGTGGGATGTTCAAAGTTTCGGATATTTTTTTATAACCCAACCCTGATCTGTACTTCTTTGTCCCTGACCTGTTTGGAGAGCTCCTTGGTCGTCATGGTGCCGCTTACTTGGTGCTGCCTCTTGCTTAGTGGTGTTGCAGACTCTGGGGCCTTTCAGAACAGGTGTATATATACTGAGATCATGTGACAGATCATGTGACACTTAGAGTGCACACAGGTGGACTTTATTTAACTAATTATGTGACTTCTGAAGGTAATTGGTTGCACCAGATCTTATTTAGGGGCTTCTTAGCAAAGGGGTGAATACATATGCATGCACCACTTTTCAGTTTTTTATCATTTTTGAAAAAACTTATTTTTTTCATTTCACTTCACCAATTTGGACTATTTTGTGTATGTCCATTACATGAAATCCAAATAAAAATCCATTTAAATTACAGGTTGTAATGCAACAAAATAGGAAAAACGCCAAGGGGGTGAATACTTTTGCACGGCACTGTATATATATATATATTTGTTTAATCTAAGTAATACAATTATTAATATAACAATAAAATCCTTATTATTTTGAAAGACATGTAAGGTCTTTCTACATGTTGCAATAAAGTTGACTAAAGTAGGAGCTCTTTTTTTGTTTGTAAGTATTTTCACTTGGTAATGACTAATAAGTAATTATATAGAAATTGCTCACATGTACCTATAAAGTTACACCTCACTTTAAATAGCTAAACCCTGTGTAAGAACTATCGACAACCTTGTACAGATATTACAGATATGCACTAGTGTGTTTATTTTCTCATTTGGATGGCACTTTCAGAAGCTGATGATTAGATTGCCAGAATGGGTAACGTAATTTGTAGGTACACAATAATTACAAGCAAGTACACTTCAAGATACACTTCATTTTAACTAGCTAAATCCTGTGTAACACCTAGTAATTACATTGTACTTATGCAGATATTACAATTACTCTGTGACAACGTTGAGTGTAGATTTTGAAGAGTGCGCATTTACGGGTAGGTAATTAGAAACTAAACATTAAATTGGTGAATTTAGTGGAAACCTGCCCATTTCTAACAAGCATGGTAACAAGCATTTGTTGTTACGCCTCTGTAATTACAGACCGCAATTACAACCAGTTACATGTTGTTATTACAGTGTAACTATGAGTTATTACAATTAACTACAATACTTGTTACAGTATAATTACACATGTAATGACACTGTAATAAGGACCCCTTAAAATGAAGTGTTACCAAAAAAAATCTACCTGCAGTAGAGCATGCTGGGAAATCTGATAATGAGGGGCGTGGTTTTGAAAGGAATGTTTTACTCTCCACATAGTAAAACTGACACAATCACACTCAATACTGGTTATTAACACCAACACTGGGGTTATTTTACACCACTGAGTGTTATTTTAACTCTTACAGAGTTAATTTAACTTCTAAATCAACACTAGAAATGTTACACTTAAAAATCAACACTAGGTAACACTGGCCAATTTGCTGTGTATATACTGTATGACCCAATCCCTCTCTTTCCTTAGATGATCCATGGCATTAAATACTGCATCTTGCTCATGGATCGTTCATATGGGCAGACTGGCTGATGTAAGGATGACTAAATCGCAGTGGGGAAGAAATTCAATCATCTGACTTCAAGGCCAGTTTTGTAGAAGAAAACGTATGAATGCAATGTAAATCAATAAATAGCATACCGCAAAACAACACAGCTGAACAATACAATTAAATGCGATAGAGGTGGATATTCAACCCTCAATTGTTGCATATTGTTGTCTACCAATAATATGGGCAATCAAAACATCTGCCAATAAACAATGGTGTGTAATACAATGTTTCATTCAGCTATTCTCTTCAGAGCCCTTTCATGTCATGAAAGGCTCTCACTTAAAGGAAAATACCACTCAAAAACTGTCTTTTGGTATTTGTTTCGTTAGTCCACTGTTGATACAGTCCCAAAATGTTTTGCATGTCAGCACTCAAGTTTTCAAGACATAGAACTTTCAAAATATGATGCAAAACGCTTTCTGTATTTTGAAAGTTCTATATCTTGAAAACTTTGCTGACATACCAAACATTTTGGGACTGTATCAACAGTGGACTAATGAAACAAATACCCCAAATATCCCTTTAAGTGAGGGATGACTCAAATCCATTATGCGCACTGCTGTGGGATATTGTAACAGCTCTGCACAGTCAACAATGTATTAATGCATGACTCATTCTCGCTATTTGCATCCATTTGCTTTGTACAAATGGGATATCGATAACAGACAAACTAAGAGATCAGAAATAAAGGCTCAGGGACAAAGCTATTACACAGGTGTATGCTACAGTTTGGTTGAGAAAGAGGTGAATTCTCCTCTTACAATGTAAATTGCTTTGAGCACTTTAAAGATGCACTATGCAGAAATCACTCCGACCACTTCCTGGTTGCTAAAATTCGAATAGTTCGCCTAATTTCAGTTTATGTGACAAAACAAACAAGTATAGTCTAGAGAATTATTGTACTATCTAAACCGTTGTTAAATATATTTTCCATAACCAAAAATATTGTATTTTCAGCTGTTTGAAGCTGGTGTACAAAACAGAAAGTAAAACACTCAAAAATGAAACTTAAGAACAGGAAGCATAGAAATAGGGCATATAGAACAGATCTACCGCTTCTTAGACTTGCTTTCAATGAGAATGACAGATCTATAACCCACATTTCTAGGGTTGGGTCGCCCAACAAGTTACACATGCAGCTCTGTTATAATTATCCATCCACTTTGAGAATCAATAATTAAATCATCACAATTATTAATTAAGTCTCACCTGCAGGTATAGTTGAGGTTGCGACGGATGCTTCTCTTGAAGAAGCTCTTGCAGCCCTCACAGGTGAACACACCGTAGTGCTTCCCACTGGACTTGTCCCCACACACCACACAGTCCACCACACATGCCTTGTCCTCGTCCCCAGCCTCCATGTCACTGCCCCCTGCCTGGGGCGAACCGTCCTCCTCCTCTCCCCTCAGATAGCCCTTCTCCCCCAGCCCGTTGGTGCCCCCGTTGGGATCTCCCCAGCCCCCACTTACCATGGCCATTGTTTGATTAGCAGACCACAGAAGGAATGGGAGACGGCCAAAGCTTTCGGTAGCTGCCGTCTAAACTTACTGACTTTCTTTTGTGCTCCGCTGTTCAGAGTTCAATATTTGAAGGTTCTCTGTCTTCTCATTTAATCATTTGTTTGGCTTTTTGGTCCTTAAAGTGTGTTGGAAACTAAAATAGTCTGTCTGAAAAATACCCACACCCTCTTTTAATTTATAGAACAGTAAAAATGGTGTAGAATGTTTGTCCTCCGAAAAAAAACAATAGAGCTGTTTTGTCTCCTCCCCTTCCACTATGATCCGGAAATAGTTAAGCCTTTCACTTTAGAAACTTTTGTTTTGCATGCCTGTGGCTTCCAATACCCCCTGTTTTTCTTTCTCCTTTTTCAGTTATTCACTCTTTTTGTGAGTTTTTTCCTTTGGCCCATGTCCTCCGACGGCTGTCTTATAGAAGTCGAATTGTTAACGCTTCAGCCAAGAAACAGAACCTTTCACAGGAAACAATGAATCAAACACAAATTTTCAACAACGGACCAAAACACACCCCATTCACTAGCTCTCCAAATCCCTTATTATCCGTAGGGTTTTCACTGGTTAGCCTCGCCCACGGTTGGCTGCGTGTGAACTACAATTCAGACACTGTGTTTTAACGTTTAGAAACGTCAATAATCATCACTTGCGAAAAGGTTTTCGAAACATATGATATGCCCCTTATCTTTCATATCAGCAAGAAAGAATCTTTCAAATAAAATAGATACACTTACAGTAGCAGTTTCTCACACATCCATATGCTGTGCGTGCCTCCAGTTGACGAAATATACTTCCTCCCCAGTTACACTTACACACAGGTGTTCTGAGCACACTAGTCCTTATGTTTTCAAAAACCTTACCGCAAGCGATGCGTTTTAACGTTCAGAACAAGCCTTGAAGCTCTTAACAAAACTCCCCGGAACAGTAGATACTATCTTCAGTAGTCACTGAAGGTAGTTAGCGTCTATGAATGAGTTACACATTCACTAGCACTTTGCACATGATTAGAGAGGGAAATTCTCTCGCACTCCCTTCCCTCTTTGGCAAGAATAATGGCTGAAAAAGAACCTCGCTAGCCCTTAGCACATGCCTGGAGACGAAGCAGTGGCCACCCCTCATAAAACAGTCATGCCGTTTGCCTTTCTGATACTGTTAATGTAGAGACCTAGTCCTGCTGCCTTTCTGGAATATATTACTTATATCCTGGCATTAGAGAGAAATAATACAAAAGCCTTGTATGCTTACCTTGGGAAGTACATTCATATAAAATGTCAATGTCTTGTTTTTGCTAGATCACTCTTACAGCCACGGCGGGAGTGAGGGTACAGACAGAGCGAGGCAAGAGACGGGTTTACCAGCAATCCTCAGAGCACCAACAACGTTCTGGTTGACAAAGAGCTCTTCCAGGTCACCATTAGCAAAACAACTTGAAGTTTCACAGCTCACTGTGTGGCAATATCATCAAGGCACACAGAAAACTACTATCACGTCTCAACTGTGGTTACATCTACCCCCTCTGTTTAACTAAATCAACCAGTCTCTCTGGCTCTCTTCAAAATGATCTTTTGCTCAAGGAAGTGCCCTCTCTTCCTTGTTTGTTGTTGCAGAGGGCTAGGCTGTAGCAATATCATCGGCCGTAGTGGCTAGAACAGTCTCTGATTCAGACCCTCCAAAAATAGAGCGCACAGATGAGGTAGAAATCCAAAAAGCCTCCTTTCCACCCCTCTGAAGTCAGTGGAGATACTCTAAGCACTCACTCCAGTCTTTTGTCAGTTTTTTCCCACCGAGCACTAATGACTTGTGGCCTAGCCCTGTGCTCAGTCCGTGTGGGTACTTCCCGTGGCTGAGGCAAGGGGGAAGGGACAGGGCTTTCTCTCCTCCCTTTGGCTGCAGAGTCCACAAATTTAATTAAGATTTTAAAAAAGAAGGCTAGGCTCTAGACAGTGTTGCAAGCCGCCACACTGACCATCCTCTCTCTCTCTGTGTCTGTGTTTCTCCTGCTCCCTCAGTTTTCTTCAGCCTGTGTGTGTGTGTGAGAGAGAGAGAGAGAGAGGAGAGCAAGAGAACAAGGGGGAGCAAGAGAGAGAGGGAGGGAGAGGGGGTCATGTGTGTGCTCAGGGATTTGACACTGCTATTCAAGCCCTACGGTTGCCATGGCACCAGCTGCCTTATATGGACATTGGAGTCAAAGAGCAGAGAATGTGCTGTGGGGCTGACTCACACACACAGGAAAATAACGTGGAGGTTCGCTCTCCTTGGAGAGAGGCATGACCCCAAGGCCTGACTCTAAGCACACGGCAAGAGTTACCCCCGACCACGCCAAACAACTCGAAGCCCTCCGACAAATAAACAAGACACCTCTTATCATGGCTCTGTATCAGCTCCCATCACATTGTGTGGGCTTTTTATGGCAAAATGTTAAGCTACTTGTTTGTTTACTCTGTTCCCACAGGCAGGTTATGCAATAGGCTACATTGCATTTTTACATTTCATAGCTGAAACAAAACACAGATTCCTCTACAAACATTGACTTCAGTAATATGAAGTAGTCCTACAAATGTTTTCTAAGTGTAATGCATTAACCCTGCAAATTATATTGCCTGCACTTTGATCTTAGCCCCTGGTCCATGAATAGACAGCTTAAGACCCATCTCATTGTGCAACAACAACAAAAAAACGCCACATTTTGGTCATCGCCATTTCACAAAGGTTCTCTGTCCCGTTGCTCCCTTGCTTTGTGAAGCGCATGGTGATTTGTGTCTGAGGTTAACCCCAAAGGTCACGCTGACTTTCACACCCCTGCCTGGCGAAACCCAGGGTCATCCTAGATAAAGAAACAAGGGCAGGAGAGAAGAAAAACTATCCTGGCTCAGAGTGCAGAAAAACAAGTCATGAATCTGATCAGGCATATTACTATGATGTTATTTGAGAAGTTGATATTTTACCGCTATAGAAAGACGTTCTTTTAAGTACCTAAAAAAGTGTCACCAACATCACTTTTTTCCTTGTTCAGATCCAGATAATGTGTAGCATAATAAGGACAGTGTAGCATAATAAGGACAGTGTAGCATAATAATTCAAAGTAATTCCTGAACCCAAACCCTTCCCCCCGTGTGTGTGTGTGTGTGTGTGTGTGTGTGTGTGTGTGTGTGTGTGTGTGTGTGTGTGTGTGTGTGTGTGTGTGTGTGTGTGTGTGTGTGTGTGTGTGTGTGTGTGTCACTGGGACAGTGTAGCATTGTCCAGGCCATTGTGTGGCTAATGGATCATCAGAGATGTGTCAAGCTGAATGAAAGTCCCTTTAATTAAGCCTGTGTGTCTGTTGATTGTACCTCTATTGTTGGTCAAGATTAGCCTCCCCAAATAATGGCTCCTTGTGAATGTGTGTGGAAGTGAATGTGTGTGGGAGTGGATATGTGTGGGAGTGGATAATGTGTGGGAGTGTGTGCGGAGGGGGATGGGGGCGCTGAAAATATTGAAAGTGTTGACCTTCCTTTTCTTCCACAACATTTTCAAGATCCGTTATTACGACCAATCCTTTTGAGATGAGCTACATGAATTCTGTCATGAAATAACAATCATTTCTTAAAATCCGGCATATATTTTACATTAGCAAAAGCCTGTTAAAACCACTATTCCTGGCTTCAACCTCCCCAGCAGCAGTTTGTCCAGCCAAGGTACTACTAACAGCCTGCTACCATAGCAAGGGCTTGGTACATTCCTAAGAGTGCTTGTTCAACCGTCACATCAATGATAGCTGCTGTAGATCAAAAAGTAATGCTAAAGAGATACATTTAGCCTTTACTTGATGTTTGGTATGTCTCTGGTGTTTGAGTTAGTGTGTGTCTGCACTCATGTGGTTTGTTTGTGTGTTTGCGTGTGTGTGTGTGTGTGTGTGTGTGTGTGTGTGTGTGTGTGTGTGTGTGTGTGTGTGTGTGTGTGTGTGTGTGTGTGTGTGTGTGTGTGTGTGTGTGTGTGTGTGTGTGTGTGTGTGTGTGTGTGCATCAGTGTGTGAATCTATTTAGTGCTCACATGCTTTGTGTGTGCATGTGAGTGAGTGTGAGCGCCTGCATGTGTGCATTGGGGGTGGGGTGCTTTGGCCTTTGAACTGCCAGTCAGGAATGTGGTTGCTCTCTGCTAGGGGTCCAGTAAGGCAAGTCTGCAATGATGTCTGCCAAGCTCCACTGACACTGAACCGACAGCCAGGCGTAGACATTGCACGCACACACACACACACACACACACACACACACACACACACACACACACACACACACACACACACACACACACACACACACACACACACACACACACACACACAGAGTGCTTACCCAGTGGTAGTAGTATGACCTAGTTACCTATTACATTGCTTTCCAACTAATTGTAACCTGATATTAGTTCCTCATGCAGGTTATTATAGTACTATTGAGAGTAGTACTATAATAAGCCATACATTTTTTTCTCATTTGGCTTCATTCCATTATTGCAGATCAAACCACTGACTGGTCATTAGCTGAAGAAAGAGGACAGAACTGACTGAAGTTTCCTTCCAGAAATAGTTTGCTCCATTTGTTGTAAGGCGAGCTCTACTTTGTTTTGACATGAGAAACTCTTCACACAAAATAGCTCACTTGATGTTGTGGTAGGTGTGGGTTGATGGGAGGAGTCCAGGGATGTGTTGGTGGGGATTCAGATTACGTGGGTTCTGCGCACTCCCACAACAAACCAGGACACCCCTGTAAATGTTGGAAATAGCAACACTGGTCCAGCCTAAGGCACTCCCAATAGTCGATGTGATTTTCGAACCCTGGGTGTTGGCGACGGTGAACTCAAGCATAGCGGCATATGGAAAGTACTAGGTTTTAACATAAACTGATCATGGACGTCACAGTGGTTACACGAGAGGGACATTTTCATCGCGCTCCAATGATTGTCAAACCGTTTGACCTGCAGGGACAGCTTCTCTCTGAGACCGGCTTCACCTTTGAACCCAAAGGAATGGGCAAGCCTGGTAACAAATACAGGGCCTTTTGTCTGCGTCAAAGGAAAACATATGCTGGATTGAGGAAAGATTAAGTATTTTCTCTCACAGAAGACCCTCTGATGAGAGTTAATAAGATGTTTGGAGGGAACCTGCCATTACATTTAAGCACCATGGCTTAAAAGGCATGGTTTGAAATATGAAATCTGCATACAGTATTCAAAATACCCTATGAACACAGTGTTCTTATCACAATCCTACAGAAGACTGGCGCAAGCAATTTATTTTCAAATAAAATTTGGTCTGAATGAGTGGCCGTGGCCGTCAAAGCCTGATAGTTTAATAAAAAAGTATTTCTATTGAAATAGAAAAACCCTCAGCGTTTTTTACATTTTTAAACCACTCATGCTTTGATATCGCAGACTAATAATTCATGAATTGATATTCTCCAGACTCAACAATGGTACAATATCACATAATGCAAATCACATAATATATGTACAAAAATAAGCTATAAGCTATAGGACCAGCCTTGTTGTTGGCCAACGTCCTTTCGATTAAAGTGTGTTTTACAGCATGATGACATACAAAAGGCAGACTCAAAAATTGCATTTTTGGGGGACATGTAAAGCACAAACTTCCCATACACACACACAAGTATTTAGCACCACATTGTTTATTTGTCTCAGGAGGGGTAAAACAAGAGTCTGGTAACCAGTGTCATAACTCTCCTGTGACGATCTGAAGGATCAGGTTACAGGGGGGTCCGCTCTACAGCGTGCGCTCTCTCGTAGAGGGGGAGAGCGGGAAGTCAACTGTTTTATGGTCGGTCATAAAATACGCTGCCCCTATGCTCTGTAGTGTTCGAGATTGGAATGAAAACTGTGGAACACAGAGAGACCCTTGGATATCAAAAGTTAAATCATTCAAACAACGTTTCTATTTTTGAGAATGTGGGAATGGTCCGTGGACACTCATGTCGAGTGTGTTTCATTTGGTGATCTCATGAAGGACAGGAAACACACATAACAGTATCTTTTAAAGTGTACATTTCCCAGCAGTCAGGTTTACATCTAAATATTGTGAAACGTATGTGATTAAACAAAAGATGTAATGTGATGTTAACCTAAATGAGAGTATGGATTTTCATATAAAGATTAACTAGTCAGTGGCCACACCCCTGTGAGCCCAGACATCACATTAGGTGTCATAGAACCGCCCCTTCTTCCACAGAGTATATAACCTACTTCCTACAAAATATACATTAAATCAGAAAACGCCGGGATGGAGTCCCCACGTTGGAATGGCTACAATTCTATAGGCCACGGAGACCGGGTGGGTATAATTTGTGGAACGGTCCAACAGGAATCTGTTCCAAAAAATTCGTAAAGTACAAGGATGCCACCAAACAACGCATACAAAGTAGCATGATCAATTCACCTAGTTAACTAGCTCCCGAATAGGCATCAACTCACCACGTAGATTATTCTAATGTTTGTCCATAGGCTCCCAGAGTGAGGACAGACATTTTTCGGGAATAAACGTGGTGAGTGAAAAACGCAATTAATTTGCCCACTCCCTACCCGGTATCTTAATCTGCCGCCATACAACTTTGTATGCGTTGTTTGTTGGCAACCTTGTTATTTAAGAAGTTTTTGGAACAGATTCCTGTTGGAACGTTCCACAAATTGAACCCACCCACGGAGACCAGTCAGCGTGCAGCGGTGGCTACATGGCTGACAAATGGTTTAAAACTACAAGACCAGAAAACCAGACTGCGTGTAGTGTTGGCTACACGGCTGGAAATGGTTAAACTGTGAAACTATCGATCACTACAGAATAAGAGCCAATCCTAGACGTAGAATTACTAGTCTGCAGCTAGAAATTCCGTAAACCTAGGACGAGAATACCAACAACCTCCAAAACATATTAAAAAAAAATATATATATACAGTATATTATTTATGTGACACCCAACGTGTATCAAGTTTAACAAGTGGTTACTTATGATATCCAGCCAATCTCAACTGATTGGATATCCATGTCTCATTCAATTTAACTAAGAAGTTAAAACTGCATAACAAATCTTTTCAGGTGGATCTTTTAGAAAATATTCAAAGTGATTGGTTTCTACAAATGAGACAATTTAAACTATTCCACATTAACCTAGATCAACAATATTGTCAGTTTAATTCAAGTTTAATTCCCAAATAGCCTATACAGGTTTCATTTATCATTAACATTTGTGTTTGCAAGCATTACCCCCACTCCCACATTACTGATCAGTATTGATGGAAGTCCCGTCTTCGTGAGAATCCCATGTGGTTTTAGCCCTCAGGGATAAGTAACCCCTGGTGTAAAGAATAATTTGTAACATTTTTTACAAATATTCCATTGAGGTCCACCGTTGTCCCAGTGTCAACAAGTGGTTAACTTCTTATGGATAGGGGGCAGCATTTTCACATTTGGATGAAAAGCGTGCCCAGAGTAAACTGCCTCCTACTCAGTCCCAGATGCTAATATATGCATATTATTAGTAGTATCGGATAGAAAACACTCTGACGTTTCTAAAACTGTTTGAATGATGTCTGTGAGTATAACAGAACTCATATGGCAGGCAAAAACCTGAGAAGAAATCCAACCAGGAAGTGGGAAATCTGAGGTTTGTAGTTTTTCAACTCAGCCCCTATTGAATATACAGTGGGATATGGGTCATCTTGCACTTCCTAAGGCTTCCACTAGATGTCAACAGTCGTTAGAACGTTGTTTCAGGCCTCTACTGTGCAGGGGGGCTGAATGAGAGGGTAATGAGTCAGAGGTCTGCCAGCAGCCTTGGTCTCGTGATGCACGGGCATGAGAAAGTTACCTCTCGTTCCATTGCTTTTCTACAGACAAATTAATTCTCCGGTTGGGACATTATTGAACATTTATGATAAAAACATCCTAAAGATTGATTCTATACATCGTTTGATTTGTTTCTACGACCAGTAATATAACTTTTTGGAATTTTCGTCCGACATTTCCGCTGGACTTGCCCGCGCCTCGTGAGTTTCGATTTGTTTACTAAACGCCCTAACAAAAGGAGGAATTTGGACATAAATTATGGACTGTATGGAACAAATCAAACATTTATTGTGGAACTGGGATTCCC
Source organism: Salvelinus alpinus (assembly GCF_045679555.1). Lineage (NCBI taxonomy): Eukaryota > Metazoa > Chordata > Actinopteri > Salmoniformes > Salmonidae > Salvelinus > Salvelinus alpinus. The sequence continues at coordinate 34,708,377 of NC_092108.1, forward strand.
AGGAGTGCATTCTGATGAAGATCATCAAAGGTAAGTGAATATTTATAATGCTATTTCTGACTAATGTTGACTACACAACATGGCGGATATTTCTTTGGCTCTTAGCGACGTACTCAGATTATTGCATGGTTTGCTTTTTCCGTAAAGTTTTTTTGAAATCTGACACAGCGGTTGCATTAAGGAGAAGTATATCTTTAATTCTGTGAATAACATCTGTATCTTTTATCAATGTTTATTATGAGTATTTCTGTGATTTGATGTGGCTCTGTGCAAATTCACGGGATGTTTTGGAGGGAAAGCCAAATGTAAACAAATGTAAATATTTCTGCTTTTTGTGACTCCTCTCTTTGGTTGGAAAATCGCTGTATGCTTTCTGTGACTAGTTGCTGACCTAACATAATGATATGTTCTGCTTTCGCCGAAAAGCCTTTTTGAAATCGGACACTGTGGTTGGATTACCGAGAATTGTATCTTTAAAATGGTGTCTAATACTTGTATGTTTGAGAAATTTGAATTATGAGATTTCTGTTGATTGAATTTGGCGCTAGCGGAACCCCGGTCTTGGACAGGTTAAATCTTGGAGAATGCCTACTACTGAACACCACTAACGTTTCTCCGTCTCATCATTTTATCCTGTTAAATCATGTATGTAATGTGCAAAAGTGCAATATGACTCTCAAAATATTGAGGTAACATGGTTAATTACATAATCCAGGAGTTTGGTGACGTTTGAAGGTTTTAATCGAGTGAAAAACTTGTTGGTATTTTCCCCATTGTAAGTAATGGAGGTTGGCTAGGTTGCTAATTTTTTATATGTAAGAGAAGGGATTAAGATGGCGTCCAAACTTTTTGTACTTGTTTTAAACAACATTTTAGCTCCTATTTGTTTTCTTTTCTATGAACGAAGGCTCAGTTTACTGTAGTTCAGGGAATATATGTAAATATGTGAGGTGATGATAAAATGTGTTAAAGTGTTAATAATTGTTTAAAAAATGACATTTAACAGTTCGCTAGCTTGATGCTAAACAAATTTAGCTTGGCTGGACACTAGCTAGCTCTAGGCTAGTTGGTTTGGTCAATGTTAGCTTACATGTTGGTGGTTTAGTGTAATTGTTGTAGCACTGTTTAGCACAGGCCTCCAGTAATTTACTACTTTTCAAGATTGACACTGATAGTACAGTAAGTTATATATAATGTGAATGTGTTGAAGAATGGTGATAGGTTTTTTGAACCTCAGACCTTTTATTTTTTTGGATACTGGAATATGGAATGGGAAGATTTAATACTACAATAGAATTGTCATTCATAATTGATTTTGACAACAAAAAAAGATGAAGAAAAGAGAATATTTTAATCTTGGAGAATGCCTACTACTGAACACCACTAACGTTTTCTCCATCTCATCATTTCCCCCTGTTAATTCAGGTTTATTATCTGTCGGACACGTCTCAATCCGAGGCGTGTAACAATTACTGACAATGTGTATGTGGTAACGTTACTGACTCGAAACTAAATGAGAAGTCACACCAACAATTTTTTTTTTAAATATGATACCTAATTAACTTTATATGATTTATTTTCTAAACTAATCCAATTATTGAATTATTGTGGTTGTTCCAGTTTAAATGATGTAGGTAGTTTCCTCCCACTGTTCTTAACCCTGGCAGTCTTTATGAATGCAGGTTGCGGGTGAATAAAATATTTAACTGTTGGATAGCCAAACGCTGGCTAGATTCCAATAGGAATTAAACCTCACTTTACAAGCCAGCATAATGTGATTTACGGTTAGGGTTTCAAAATCCATGTACATGTCCCAGGTTTTCCAGAAATCCTGGTTGGAAAAAAATGTGCTAACAAAATTGCAGGCCTGATGTGGCTTGTAAACTATGAGTTTAAGGCCACTGTATAAGGCCATATTATATATGTGATGGTTCAATAATAATGATAATAATCACTTAGGGACACACTTGGTGAAGGCCACACGACTACAAATATACAAATTCAACAACCATTTCTCTTTCATTAACAAATACAGTCATGGGTGGTAACTCTACAAGTCAATCGAAAAGGCAAGTCGCACTGGGAAATGATTGGAGGCGTGGCTTAGTGGGGCTGTTAAATTCAAGTATACATTAAAAAAAAATTGCATTTGTATTACTCATATGAAGGTTGTACTGCTCACTTCAGCTATTTAAGTTTCTTGAGGATCCGCCCCTTTTTTTCAATTTTCGCCTAAAATGACATACCCAAATCTAACTGCCTGTAGCTCAGGACCTGAAGCAAGGATATGCATATTCTTGATAGCATTTGAAAAGAAACACTTTGAAGTTTGTGGAAATGTGAAATGAATGTATGAGAACATAACACATTAGATCTGGTAAAAGATAATACAAAGAAAAAACAATGTGTTTTTTTGTAATTTTTTTATACCATCAGCTTTGACATGCAAGAGAAAGGCCATAATGTACTATTCCAGCCCAGGCGCAATTTAGATTTTGGCCACTAGATGACAGCAGTGTATGTGCAAAGTTTTAGACTGATCCAATGAACCATTGCATTTCTGTTCAAACGTTTGTATCAAGACTGCCCAAATGTGCCTAATTGGTTTATTAATAACTTTTCAAGTTCATAACTGTGCACTCTCCTCAAACAATAGCACGGTATTCTTTCACTGTAATAGCTACTGTAAATTGGACAGTGCAGTTAGATTAACAAGAATTTAACCTTTCTGCCAATATCATATATGTCTATGTCCTGGGAAATGTTCTTGTTACTTACAACCTCATGCTAACCACATTAGCCTACGGACCCACTGAACCTGTAGAGGTTAACTTATTCTTTTTAGGTAATCGGTTTCTTCAAAATTTGCGCATCTTGTCAAAAGTTTGAGTAGCCAGACCCTATCCAGTTTTACAGTATGCCAAAATGGGGAGTTGTTCATAATAATCATAGCCCATGGGATGAAACTCCTCCCGAAGCACACACTGCGCACCATTTAATTGACTGATTTCGCTGACCTGATGGGAGATCAGAGCAGTGGTGGAGTCGGTGGTCTAGATTGGAGTTCATGTGGTGGGCTTTGTGCTGTATAGCATGTTCGTTCAGTAGGTCTGGGGGATCCAATCAGTTTAGATACGGTGAAAAGTGAAATAGTAGGCTTAATAACCAATACACTTTATTTTTATACAAACCTTTAGAAGCAGTAATATGTCTAATAACATCACTACCAAATTACACCGATGTTAGATTTTTTTTTTCTCTTTTTTTAAATATTGAAGTTGCACATCAAAATATTTAGAGTCATATGACGGTCTTCTCTGCCATTCCTCCCCTTCACACACTAGGGCTGCAAAGAATATAAGGTTGCTATAGACCTAAATGGGAAAAGAATGGACCTGTGAAAAAACTATAAAATAGCTCCCCACTACCCTCAGAAAGTATTCATACCCCTTTAATTATTTCACATTTTGTTGTGTTACAGCCTTAGACACATATACACACAATACCCCATAAGGACGAAGTGAAAACATGTTTTTCGACATTTTAGCAGATTTATTGCAAATTAAATACAGAAATATCTCATTTACATAAGTATTCTTCACACCCCTTAGTCAATACATGCTAGACTCAATGTTTATTAATTATGAAATATATTAATAACATTCTACCCATGAGGCCACTAGAGGGCGCTTCTGGTCATTCTACTACAGGAAAGGGATACTATGTCTAAACTGTAACTAGGCCATTCAAACATTCAATGTCATGTTGGTAAGAAACTCCAGTATATATTTGGCCTTGTGTTTTAAGTTATTGTCCTGCTGAAGGGTGAATTCCTCTCCCAATTTCTGGTGGAAAGGAGACTGAACTAGGTTTTCCTCTAGGATTTTGCCTGTGCTTAGTTACATTCTGTTTTTTTTATCCTGAAAGATTCCCCAGTCCTTAATGATTACAAGCATGCCCATAATATGATGCCGCCACCAGTATGCTGACAATATGGAAAGTGGTACTCATCAATGCATTGTATTGGATTTGCCCCAAACATAACACTTTGTATTCAGGACAAAAAGTTAATTGTTTGACACATTTTTTGCAGTATTATTGGCCACCATTGGCCTCATGGGGAAATCCCTGAGCGTTTTCCTGTCTTTCCAGCAACTGAGTTATGAAGGACGCCTGTATCTTTGTAGTGACTGGGTGTATTGATACACCATCCAAAGTGTAATTCATAACTTCACCATGCTCAAAGGTGTATTCAATGTCTGCTCTTAAACCTTGTGACATTTCTGTGCAACTTCTGGTGCGCATTTACTGTGAACACTGAGGCTGTACCCGCTTTAATTTACTGTTTTAACAGTGTCCAATCAGGCTTCTGTGGCTATTTGATCATAATGTAGTCTACCAGAGTGTCCTACCATAAAAAACTATGGAGAAAATGCATCACATAACATTTTAATATGGAAATAGTGGTTATATCCTTCAGTCTACAGTAGCAACCAATGTGTGGTGTTCAATGTAGACCTGCACTCCATGAGACTTTGAAAAAACATGTAGGACTTGACATTAATCTGTTTATCCACTTGTTCTTCAGACGAGCTGACTGAACATTTTGTTGTGTTGTCTGATGTAAGAAACCACGTTACAAAATAAAATTCATTATTATTCCAATACCATTTTTACAGAGAATTATTATTCCAATACCATTTTTACAGAGAATCAGACAAGTTATGCTACAATCTGCCTATGGCTACTTAGCTTATTCAAGCCTGTCTCAAAATACAACACTGCCCCCTTTAATAAGACATAAAAGAGATCTTTACCTGGATCGCTTTTCAGTGATGGCTAGAAATGTAAACGTCTTGTTCTCTTCTAGGAAGCAATCACTCTCACATTGCTAACTACAAATTAGCTATAACTGCGCAAAATAATTTGAACAAATGTGCACACGTGGCTACATTTTATTTATCCGTTATTTTACCAGGGAAGTTGACTGAGAACACAAAGTTCTCATTTGCAGCAACGACCTGGGGAATAGTTACAGGGGAGAGGAGGGGGATGAATGAGCCAATTGTAACCTGGGGATTATTAGGTGACTGTGATGTTTGAGGGGCAGATTGGGAATTTAGCCAGGACACCGGGGTTAACACCCCTACGATAAGTGCCATGGGATCTTTAATGACCTCAGAGAGTCAGTACACCCATTTAACGTCCCATCCGAAAGACGGCACCCTACACAGAGCAGTGTCCCCAATCACTGCCCTGGGGTATTGGGATCTTTGTTTAGACCAGAGGAAAGAGTGCCTCCTACTGGCCCTCTAACACCACTTCCAGCAGCATCTGGTCTCCCATCCAGGGACTGACCAGGACCAACCCTGCTTAGCTTCAGAAGCAAGCCAGCAGTGGTATGCAGGGTGGTATGCTGCTGGCTAAAAAATACATGCAGCTCTCGGTTTGATCTCAAAACAAGCGCATAATGCATAATAATCGCCACCGCTCATTCTGAAAAAGAGTCCACTTCAAAGAAAAAGGCACAAATCAATACATGGCAATGGTCTATTTGCAGCTCTGATCGGTTATGGCACACCAGTCTGTGTAGAGTAGAGGCCTGAGTCATGCCTGTCAATGCAATACAATCAGGGACGCAACTTTGGTTTTAGAAGTGGGGGGGACATAACCTGGCAGGGGGTCCTCCCTCACAATTTTTTGGGGCATCTAAACTCATTTCCTGCATTTCAACTAGGGTTTACCTCGACAAAAAATATATCTAGAGTAGTCTTTCAACCAATTGATTGGTCGTATACTGTATACATGTATACATCCTATGTGTCTTAATAAAATCATCTGTATGTACTGAACTTGTCTTATGCTTAATGCACGCTGTTTTATTAAATACTGAAGACACACAAGTGACTCAAAAGGGAGCCAGAGATCAAGATAGCCTAATCTGTCACGTTCTGACCTTTCTGACCGGAGCTGCCAGAGCCGCCAGCCAGTCAGGAGCTGCCAGAGCTGCTCGTCAGTCCGGAGCCGCTCGTCAGTCCGGAGCCGCCCTTCAGTCCGGAGCTCCCTTTCAGTCGGGAGCTGCCCCTCAGTCCTGAGCTACCCCTCAGTCCTGAGCTGTCCTTCAGTCCGGAGCTGTCCTCAGTCATGAGCTACCCCTCAGTCATGAGCTACCCCTCAGTCCGGAGCTGCCCCTCAGTCCGGAGGAGTTTCCTCAGTCCAGAGGCGCCCCTCAGTCCAGAGGCGCTCCTCAGTCCAGTGGGGCCCTTTATTAGGGTTCCCAGGCCAAGGTCGGCGGCGAGGGTCGCCGCTCAAAGGACGCTAAGAAAGCGGACAAAGACAATGGTGGAGTGGGGTCCACGTCCAGCGCCAGAGCCGCCACCGCGGACAGATGCCCAGATGCCCAACCCTAGGTTCAGGTTTTGCGGCCGGAGTCCGCGCCTTGGGGGGGGGCACTGTCACGTTCTGACCTTTATTTCCTTTGTTTTGTCATTATTTAGTATGGTCAGGGCGTGAGTTGGGGTGGGCAGTCTATGTTTGTATTTCTATGTTTTGCTATTTCTGTGTTTGCCCTGATATGGTTCTCAATCAGAGGCAGCTGTCAATCGTTGTCCCTGATTGGGAACCATATTTAGGTAGCCTGTTTTGTGTTGGGTTTTGTGGGTGGTTGTTTTCAGTCTTTGTGTGTCTGCACCAGATAGAACTGTTTCGGTTGTCACTTTTGTTGTTTTGTATTTTGAGTGTTCACCTTTATTAAAGTAAGATGAACAATTACCACGCTGCGCATTGGTCCTCCGATCCTTCTAACTTATCCTCCTCAGACGAGGAAGACGACAGCCGTTACATAATCAGAAGAAACAAAATCTGTTCCCTACCCTCCTACCACTACTGCTAGCCTTTGCAGATTCTGCCGTTATGCTCCTGAAGTTGCTGGTAATAGGTTACAACTGCAACCTTTTTTATTTGCAGTGACAATTTATCTTACCATTTATACCAATCTGCATGCCACAAATGATTTTCATATGCACATCTTCGTGGAACAGTTTTATTTCATTTATAATAGTCTTTGTATCTCAAAATCATTGTCAGAGGTTAATCTACATTCTATCTAAATCTAAATGAAAATTATACAAATCTAAAAGTAACTTTTATTGCAATTGCCAAATTATGTAATAATAACCTACATAAAGCCAACACATAAAAACATTGCAGCATGCAGGTAGAAAATACTTATCACTGGATCAGATCATTACATCTTTAATGCCGAGTGGCTATCGAAAGGGAGAGAGCTGGAAATATTGTTAAAATACTTTGAGGAACTATTGTCATTATGAATTGATTCTAAAAACAGACTTCGATTACTTGCTCTTTGAGGAGAAGAAAAAGTACTTTGAGAAGCTCCGCAGCTCATTAGTGGTGGTGAGTTAAGAAAATCAGAAATACTATCAGACATCCCCAAATGGGTACATTTATGGGCATACAGTTGCGCGCTGGCCAGGTAGACTAGTGCTACTTCTATATGCGTAATCAGGTGCGTGTCCTCGCTCAACATTGTGTTTCAAACAAAAGATGATGAATAAATTGACCAAACTCGGATGTGCTCTGCCTACAACTGTGAGGACAGACGCTGGAGAGGAGAAGCAGGGAGTGAACATTTAATGAAACATTGACAGAAACAGAATCTGGAAAACAAAATGACAAAAATGTTGACACGGTGAACCAACGGAGGAACAGACAGACATAGATGGGGCAATCAACAAGGTGAAGACGTCCAGGTGAGTCCAATGAGCGCTGATGCGCATGATGGTGACAGATGTGCATAATGAAGGGCAGCCTGACACCCCTCGAGCGCCAGAGAGGGAGAGCGGCGTGACAACAAAAAAATCTCTTGCATACTAAGTCTTGCATAATTTGTTTTGTTATGTTGCTTTGAAAGTGGATAATATTGCATTGATTTGATCACAATTCCCACAGTAAAGGGAAATGTTGATAGTGTTAACTAAGGATGAAAACTCTAAAAAGTTGAGTGAAATTCAATCTCATGCTTTTCTGTGTAACAGTGTTGCTTCCGTCCCTCTCCTCACCCCTACCTGGGCTTGAACCAGGGACCCTCTGCACACATCGACAACAGTCATCCTCGAAGCACCGTTACCCATCACTCCACAAAAGCCACAACCCTTGGAGAGCAAGGGAAACAACTACTTCAAAGTCTCAGAGCAAGTGACATAACCAATTGAAACGCTATTAGCACGCACCCCGCTAACTAGCTAGCCATTTCACACTGGTTACACTCACTCCCCTTTGACCTCCTCCTTTTCTGCAGCAACCGGTGATCTGGGTCACGGCACCAATGTAACAGTGTGCTTCCGTCCCTCTCCTCGCTCCTACCTGGACTTGAACCAGGGACCCTCTGCACACATTGACAACAGTCGCCCTCGAAGCACCGTTACCCATCGCTCCACAAAAGCCACGGCCCTTGCAGAGCAAGGGAAACAACTACTTCAAGGTCTCAGAGCGAGTGACGTCACCGATTGAAACGCTATTAGCGTGTACCCTGCTAACTAGCTAGCCATTTCACACCGGTTACATCTGCACAGGCAGATTTTTTTCTGAGCCAGTCAATTGGGAGCAGGCCCCGCGCACGTTCCGCTTAGTGGAAACATTTGGGTGTGAATACCTTCTGAAGGCACTGTATATATTTAATGTATTAATTGAATAGTGACCACAGCCCTTCCAAAAATACATTTCAATTGTGTTTTAATGCGATTTTTCACCCTGCTATTCACCCCCCTATTCAATGTGGCTCTCAGTGCAGCTTTACTTCTTGGCTATTATGATACATCTGGCAGTTGCTTCTCTGTATTCCTAGGTAGAAACTATAGGCTGAAAACTACACCAGTACCACGTTCTGTCATAGTCCTAAAGGGCCGTCTACAACATTAGAGTGAAGGAGTTGAGTCGCCAGAATAGAATTCTAGGAGACAGGTACCCAAGGGGATGCACGTTTTTATTACGCACGTGGTTCGAACCACAATTTTATTCTGACAACATTTACCAGAATACCGGTTGTTTATGCTCCAAATAAACAACCCAATTCATTTTCAATATTCAACATTTTGTGTGTACTTCTGTGTTTGTCCCTGATATCCTGCTTTTGTTCCCAAGCTTTATCTGTGATCTGTCCTGATGGTAGAAACTCGGAAATGGCCAATTCTAATACCTTGGTGAATTACTGCTTCCTCTAAAGACGGGGGTTGGCACAGCAACAATGGCTGCCCACGTCAGCAAGTTGGGTTGAGACGCACAGCATCAAAGGGTTGCTGGCTCTGATACTCTATGGAACAACGTGTAGGCCTACTATTGTCCTGTCACTTAACTAGTGGAGCTGTGCACCGGAAACCATGTTCATGATCCCATAAAAAAGTTTTTTTGGGGGGGAAATTAGGTCTTTACAATGTGTCATTTTGAGAAAGGCAGTTATGGAGGAAGATAATATATACAGATCAAATCTTTAGAACAAATAATATCTTCAGAACAATGGTCAGAACAAAGGTCAGCACAATTGTCAGAACAATTGTTCATGGATCATATACCTGTCAAGAGTGTGAACATGCATGTACCTACCTATGCTAAATACTTGTCAACAATAACCTCTCTGAACCTCACAACTAATCAGAGAGCAGGTAAGGGTTTAGATCGCTCAAGGAAAATGAAAGACCATTATATATGATGCCTACAAAAACCATCACATTTAAGTGTCCCTAATACCTATGTAATACATATTAGGTACATATACTGGTACAGTTTAGGTACACCTTGTTAAATAGTACTTAGGACTGTTATACCCAAAGACTTTTCCTAAGATTATTATCTCTTTCCCTCTTCGGAGCATGGAATTTCAGGACCACTATCTCTTGTCACATGTGCTGACATGTTGTCAAACAAAGGGGCGGCTGAAACCGCAGGGGGCCAGGGGTAAAAAACAGTGTGTTTGCGTGTGTGTGCATGATGTTATATGTATGTGTGTGTGCGTATGTGTGTGTGTGTGTGTGTGTGTGTGTGTGTGTGTGTGTGTGTGTGTGTGTGTGTGTGTGTGTGTGTGTGTGTGTGTGTGTGTGTGTGTGTGTGTGTGTGTGTGTGTGTGTGTGTGTGTGTGTGTGTGTGTGTGTGTGTGTGTGCGTGTGTCTGTGCGTAATGTTATGTTAACCCTGACATGATGTCCAGGGATGGGGAGGGGGTCAGGAAGGTGTTCCCAGAATGGGAAGTGTGGCAAGGTGTTTATAAAACTCCTGACGATGTTTACACAATCCTGTCTTCTCACTCTCAGACAATGCTCAGGAGAGGAAACGGCTAGAACTCTACTGTTTGGACTGCCACTGTGCGCTACCTTAAGTCAGAAGGGGGATACTATCGCCGAACCACACCACTACCAGGGACTGAGTTCGGTTGCCTAAGATATCTCACATCTTTTCTATTCTTTTGGTATTTCATTTGGTCCTCAAGAAGTGGAACCCATTTGAACCGTCTTAGTTCTGTCTGGGCTTGGCTGTTTCTCAGTAAGGGTGTTCTGTACTGTACTGTGCATCTGAGGCTGAGCACCCATGTACAACAGCAACTACTCCCAGGCCAAGTTTGGCTTGGAGGCCAGGAGGAAGATCCAGAAGCCCAGAGGGAAGAGCTGCGGCTACTACATGAGGGTTGTCTTCTTCTTCTCCTCTCTGATCCAGTCGCTCATCATCGTCAGTCTCGTTCTCTTCCTGGTCTACGGGAGGTCCCCAGACGCGGCAGCCGAGAGCCGGGTCCAAGACCTGGAGAAGAGCTTCAACCGTCTCTCCATTGACAACATGAACCTCCGGCAGCAGAAAAAGAATCTGACGCTTCTCCTGAATGCTACTCAGACTGACAAGATGCGCAACAACAAGGACATGATAAATCTGCGTCAAATGGCAAACAAATCTGTCATGTTCATCACCAATCTCAGAGACCAAGCGGTAAGTGCTGAGACTGGTTCAGTGGTCAATGCTAGAGAGTTGCGGTGGATGTTTTTTGATATTTTGAAATACTTGAGAGAATAGTTCATTTTTTATATTCAACACAACGACATCAGTACAGTACATACAGTGGGGTCACAGTGAATGGTTTATTGAATACTAATATTAAGTCAGCTTAGTTGTATTAGTGGATAGAAAAATTAAATGTGGTAACTGATTTAGATTTTAGTGTAATTGAACATGAAATAACACGCCTAACAAAAAACAAACTACATTCAAGTATATTAAGTATATCATATCCATTATTATTTCAGCGATCATTATATCCATTCATTTCAGCAAATTTATACCTGAAAAGGTTAAAACAGTGTTACTACATAAACATTAACAATCACTAGTTACGTTCAGATTTAAGTTTGTCAGTTGTATAAAACATATGTATAAAACAACTGTCCACAATAATCTGCATGTACACAGTAGGTGAACCTTGCACTCAAATTTTCTTTAGCGGACAAAATGTGATGCATATCTGTTATTAATATCCACAGAATCAATGCGATAATGATAAGAGAAGCTGTCAGATTCAACTTAGCATGAACCGATGCCCCAGAGTCATGACACCAATGACAACACTAAATGGTAAGACAAATTAACTTTAAGACAAACCAATGCTTTCATTGCTCTGCTCTGCACTAGTGTTACATATGTTCAAACGTCAACACAGAATCTCATCCTTGTAATTCACAGGTGAGCTTTCCTATTCCTATTAGCTTTCCTATTCCTATTAGCTTTCCTATTCCTATTAGCTTTCCTAACTTCCCTAACTGGTATTTCTTTGGACAAGAATCAGCAAGGAGCAAATTACAACTTGGCAATGATATTCTGTCTTAACGGTTTTCGGTTTTCACGGCAAATGCTTGCTGTTGTAGTACCTAAGTAAGAATACAAAATAGTGAAAATATCATTTAAATGATTTATTCGCCATTCTGAATTCACTTAAAACCAACACAGGGCTGGGGTTCAATCCAAGCCACCTTGTAGCGTGCTTGGTTTAGAGGGAATTATCTGTTGAGCCCACATCTGCAGTGTTTACTGTGAATATTATATCCGCAACGCAGGAACATTGCCTTTAAAAGGTGCATTGTCGACAGTGCTCCTCGGATAGTGGTTCAGAAGTATTAACACAAAACTTGTTTCTTTCTTTTTTATCTTCCTCAAAAACATTTCCAGGCAACAACAACAATATACATGAAAACCAGGTCCAGCGGCTAGAGCAATTGTTAAAGCTAGTGAGCACCAACTTCAGTCAGACGGTGCAGTTCATGAGGATTGAGATAGAGAACACAGCCAAGAACCGGGACACCCTCACCTTGGATGCCATCTCCCTCCGGAGGGACAAGACCTCCCTGCTGAAACAGCTGGAGAGCTACAGGAAGAAGTGCAAGGAGGACTTCGTCCAATCCCTCAGTGGCATCTCCAACGTCTCCAAAGCCTTCCTGTTGAAGATCGACACCCTCCTGCCCAAAGTCAGCCCCTTCCTGCTCACCTGCGAGAAGCAGCGCGACCACCTGGACCAGATCCGCAACAACTGCTCCAGTCTGTCCCGCGAGGTGGAGACCAAGTTCCAGCACTACCTGGACAACGTAGGCTCCCAGGTGTCGGAGATCGAGGGCCGTAGCGCCAGGCTGCAGGCGGAGAAAGACCAGCTAGCCGAGGACCACCACTGGTGCAGCCAGAACCGCAGCGCCATGGCCCTGGAGCACCAAGAAAAGTTGCAGAAGACCCAGGAGAAATACGACCAGGAGATGGAGAAGCTGCTGACAGGCCGCATGAGGCTGCAGGGGGACAAGGATCTGGGGGAGACAGCGATGAAGGTGAAGGAGGGCGAGATCAAAATCCTCAACGACAAGATCCGGAGCCTCAACGCCTCCTTGGCCAACTGTGGCTCCAGGGTAAAGGAAGATCTGTTCTGTGGTTTAGTAGTGGGCTTTCATCCAGGTCAGAGATAAGGGCCGTTTAAATATAGACAGAAAATGATTTAGAAGTCAAACTGAGGCCAGAAATTGTTTCCGTCCTTGCTGTAGGGATAGAGTTGAGACACTGGTGAAAAGATCTAATCATGTAAATGAGATTTACGATGACAATTATCTCTAGGAAAAAACATTAGTTGAAAATGAAAGCTATGGGAAAGTGAAAAATGTACCCAGGTGAGGGGGGAGGGTCCAAAATAGGGGAGGGTTGTCTAACTTTAGTTTTTTCTTTGCAGAGGGTTGTGTGTTTTTTTTATTGGGCACAGGGAGGGTAGTGCATCTTTTCCCTGGTTTACATTCACACTTTTTCAGGTTTTATTATATAATTTCTTCCATCCGAACTAAATTTCCGCATCTGCTTGAATGTGCATCCCTGATATCAAGGTGTTATGGTACTTCCCCTATGCACTACGCTTTTCTGCTCCCTAGCTATACCACAGCTCCCTAGCTATATATAAATAAAGATATTCATGAGAGAAGAAGTGTTTGAAAACATGGGAGGCTACAGAAAGGCCAAGGGCTGTAATAGCAGAATTTAAATTGTACTACAGATGTATTGGGGATGCATGGGACAGACTATGATAGAGTCACAGCAGAAGAGCGCAGTGCATGACAAGTGTATGGCTCAAGGTATAACGTGTAGGCTTAGTGCCGGTGCCTCTCCCACACTCCCACTGTTTGATAAATGGGCGATGCGTTTTCAGAGAAGTGGTGTGACCTACACAGATCATTCCTTGGAAACAGAGGGAAGATCTCCTAGGACCATTTAGCTGCTATCTCACCTTTCACACAGGACTCTACCCTATGTTGTGTCGTTTTGAGGGTGCGCTCCAAGCCTTTACCCCATCACATAGGATAGTCTATTGTGCTTTTTTTTGTCACTGGAAAGCACCCACTTTTCTGTCTATCCTACGCCTGCAAAGCGAGTGAGTGGGGTTGCAAGTGCTGTCAGCCCGCCCGTTTGTGCTTTCAGTTTGCCCCGGGGTCCTCCTGGGTACCTTGGAACCCAAACTCTGCCTGTATGCCTGGGGTCAGCGGCAAACTGTGTTGTCTCTCCATGGAGCTTGTGGTCACACCCGCTTCTCCAACATTTGTGTCCAGCATGCGCCTTGCGCATTTGCTTGGATGAAAGCGAGAGTATTGCACTAGAGTATTGCAAAATATAATAGCAAAGCTTACAGCCCAGAAAGGGTCTTTCCACCAGAGGTATCTGAGGAACCAAAGGGGTGCACATCTTTCAAATGAGCAACTCATAATCCTTTACATACATTGTTTTTTATTTTATTTTAGTCATTCAGCATGCACTTTTCCAGAGTGACTTACAGGTACAATTAGGGTTAAATGCCTTGCTCAAGGCCAAATCTACAGATTTTCCTCCTAGTTGCCGACTTTTCAGTTACTGGCCCAACGTTCTAAACCGCTAGGCTACCTGCCGCCCGAGCTTTGAAAGCCAATGCAAAAACAAAAATGTGCATCCCTTTGGGTCCCCAGCACCAGGATTGAGAACCACTGCCATAGTGAGATAGCTCACATATATTCTCATAGAACCGCGGTTACGTAAGTAACCTTAAATTATAGGCTTTGTTTGTACTATTATTATTATTATCTGTGATTATAAATTATGTATAACTCATTCTTATATTTTACTATATTTTATGACAGTATTTTCACCTAACATCATTCTCTTTGTCTTATTATGTTTCAGACCGGAATGGGTAGCCCGGGTGCAACTGGTAACACAGGGACAGGCTGGGTAGGGTCGAGTGCAACAGGGCAAGGTAACAGGGGGTCAATTGCTGGCACAGGATTGATGGCAGGAATAGGTGGGTGGGGCGCATCTGCATCTGCAACAGGAAACAGCAATACAGTGTTTGGCAACACAGGAATGGGCGGGGCAGGGTCAAGTGCAACAGGAGTGGGTACTAGGGGATCAGGAGGGACAGGACTGAGTGGTGCCGGGTCACCATCAGGTGTTGCAAAGAAAATCGGACCAGGCTTGGGTAGCCCCAACAGTTACAGTTTAGGTAAGACATACTAGTGTCAAGGCTTGATATAAACATAACTTCTTATTAAGACTGATATGCTATGGGTGATGGCTAATGATGTTGTTCTGTTGTTTCCACAGCTAATATCAATCAATACTTACGCGAGCTGCAGCAGTATTCCAAACCCAACACCGGTTCAGAGTGAGTTCAAACCCCCCGTACAGCAAAGTGACCCGTAAATAAATGTGTTTGTGCCAAAAATGACCATGTTTCTAGACCTTTTAATTCAACACGGCTGAGAGAACATTTAATGATAACGTTCAAATGTGATCTGCTGCCTGCGGGAGACACAATGAACTGAACGAGTATTTCTATTGGTTCTTCTTGTCTGCAGAGTATCTGGGTAATCCATGGAATCGCAGAGGAAAACGGAGAAGGAATGGGACCCTCTGCTCTAAAACCCAGTCTCCTCATATTGAGTTGTGGTATGTTAATACACAGAGTGTACAAAACATTAAGGACACCTGCTCTTTCCATGACATAGACTGACCAGGTGAATCCAGGTGAAAGCTATGATCCCTTATTGATGTCCCTTGTTAAATTCACTTCAGTCACTGTTGATGAAGGGGAGGAGAGACGGGTTAAAGAAGGATTTTTAAGCCTTGAGACAATTGAGACATGGATTGTGTATGCGTGCCATTCAGAGGGTGAAGGGGCAAAACAAAACATGTAAGTGCCTTTGAATGGGGTCTGGTAGTAGGTACCGGTTTGTGTCAACAATTGCAACGCTTCTGGGTTATTCACCCTCAACAGTTTCCTGTGTGCATCAAGAACTAGACACAACTGTGAGAAGCATTGGAGTCAACATGGGCCAGCATCCCTGTGGAACGCTTTATACACCTTGTAGAGTCCATGCCGTGACGAATTGAGACTGGGGGTGCAACTCAGTGTTAGGAAGGTGTCCTTAATGTTTTGTACACCCAGTGTATGTATAATATAATTTCTATCAGCAGCAGCTGCATTGTAATATATCATAAAAGAAGATCTGTTGCTAGTGTGACATGTATTACATTTTTGCACTTTTTGGGGGATTGAATGTCATTGGTAAACAAATAAGAATGTATATTATTTGAACATGTTGATGTAGTCAGGAAAAAGGCATGAAAGTCATAAATAATCTGTTTTTAATGTACTGTATATACTTTTATTAAAACGAAGGGATAGGTATTGTAACTCCGGTTCTATGAAGGATGTGTGATGACCTCAATGTTTAAGGCACTACTTTGAATTTCACACCGCTGATTTCAGAAACATGTACCCCATCCAAGACGGATATGAATTGTTTGTCCCCATTTGCGTCACCCATTGTGAGGATAATAGTCCCACTGCTGACAGTCCCTCCCCTTCGTCACGTTACAGACATCATTTACTGGAAGACAATTTTATCCCACCAAGATGTTTATGTTTATGTCTGCCAACCTGTCAGACCAATTGGAGCGGATGGGAGGGAAAGGTACAAACACTGGTGTATACAAAACCCAACATTAACAATACCCCCTGGGCTGGCTACAGACTATGTATTTCCATACACTTAATAAGACCATGAAACAACTCTTATAAAAAACATTGAGAGACGGAAGGATAAAGATATCCATCAAATCTTCAGTATGTTCTTTCCCCAAAACCAGCCCCTAAAATAGCCTTGGACACCAAACAATGTTTTCTTTTGTTATTGCTGTGTCTATGGGATATATGAACTATTGGAAAGAGTATCCCAGCAACCCCTGGTCCAATAATACAAACACTAACTTCATCAGTCTATAACAGCATTCTTGCCTCAATGGGAAAATAGCATGCTTAAATTACATCTAGGAACATGCCAACCCAGATATTATACAGTATGCCATTAGGCCAACAGCTTTTATCCAAAGCAACTTACAGCTACGCATGCATATATATTTTTTTATGTATAGGTGGCCCCGGGAATCAAACTCACTATCCTAGCATTGCAAGAACCATGCTCTACCAACAGAGCTACAGAGGATCATCCATTGTGTACCACAGCTCCATTTCAATTTGTCTCAACGGAATCTCGAAAACGACCCATAAACCCTTTATTATTATTCGTTATTCTATTAAATTAGCACATCCGGATCAATTTCTGAATCAAAGTCTATCTGGCACACCATCTGGCCTACATTAAGCACAATTAAAGTAGAACAGTAGAACGACTGAGAAATGTTGGTGGCAAACACCCTGTTGGAAACAATGCCCAAGGGAACCAACTGTTAATTCAAACATTTTAAATAGGTAAAGTGGTTTGACTGTTTGCCAACTAATATATGGTAGAGTTCAGGATGGGAGACCTCTATCCTGTCTAAAGGAAATCCTTTGTTTAACATCAAGTGTTTTTCCAGTCAGGACGATTGGACCTCCAATTCACATTGAGAGAAGCCATGAGGAGATTGTATGTCTGTGATCTGATCTGATTCCACTTTAGCACACTCTGCCACACTGGACCACATAGTCTCTTAGACTCTTTCCATTGACAATACCTGAGAAAGAGACATCAAAACTGCAAATGTTGCTGATTTTAAATAAATCAATTAAACTCATCAAAAGTACACTGACTTGTCCATGTAATAGAGTGGGTTCAAACACGTGTGTGCTATGCATTGTGCAAATTGCACTGCAGGTTACAGTACAAGCAGGCTTGAATATGCTATGAAGTGGATATGTCACAATCAACAAAATGTTCATGAAGCAGTGTTACTGGTATCTAGCAAAATAGTGTAGGAGTGGTATCTAACCTGGTTAACTGTATAATTTTTAAAAAAATAACTCAAGCTACCTAGCTGGCTAACTTGACTAACTTTGGGGTGGAAATGTCCACTTACTTACAGTTAGCCCTGTCCAGCCCTGCCCAGAGGTACGCTAGTAGACAGATGCTGCTGACCAAACAACCAAAATATGGACTTTAAAACTTGGTCAATCAACAACAACCAACAAAATAACAGAAAATCTTTTGAAAATTATTATAGGTGAACATCCCTTTAAACCTGTGTCTACTCATCTTAATTTGATATACAGTTGAAGTCGGAAGTTTACATACACCTTAGCCAAATACATTTAAACTCAGTTTTTCACAATTCCAGACATTTAATCAGAGTAAATATTCCCTGTCTTAGGTCAGTTAGGATCACCACTTTATTTTAAGAATGTGAAATGTCAGAATAATAGCAGAGAGAATGATCTATTTCAGCTTTTATTTCTTTCATCACATTCCCAGTGGGTCAGAAGTGTACATACACTAATTGAGTATTTGGTAGCATTGCCTTTAAATTGTTTAACTTGGGTAAAATGATTCGGGTAGCCTTCCACAAGCTTCCCACAATAAGTTGGGTGAATTTTGGCCCATTCCATCTGACAGAGCTGGTGTAACTGAGTCAAATTTGTAGGCTGCTCGCACGCGCTTTTTCAGTTCTGCCCACACATTTTCTATAGGATTGAGGTCAGGGCTTTGTGATGGCCACTCCAATACCTTGACTTTGTTGTCCTTAAGTCATTTTGCCACAACTTTGGAAGTATGCTTGGGGTCAATGTCCATTTGGAAGACCCATTTGCGACCAAGCTTTAACTTCCTGACTGATGTCTTGAGATGTTGCTTCAATATATCCACATAATGGATATGATGCCATCTATTTTGTGAAGTGCACCAGTCCCTCCAGCAAAGCACCCCCACAACATGATGCTGCCACCCACGTGCTTCACGGTTGGGATGGTGTTCTTCGACTTGCAAGCCTCCCCCTTTTTCCTCCAAACATAACGATGGTCATTATGGCCAAACAGTTCTATTTTTGTTTCATCAGACCAGAGGACAAAAAAGTACAATCTTTGTCCCCATGTGCAGTTGCAAACCGTAGTCTGGCTTTTTTATGGCAGTTTTGGAGCAGTGGCTTCTTCCTTGCTGAGCGGCCTTTCAGGTTATGTCGATATAGGACTCGTTTTACTGTGGATATAGATACTTTTGTACCTATTTCCTCCAGCATCTTCACAAGGTCCTTTGCTGTTATTCTGGGATTGATTTGCACTTTTCGCACCAAAGTACGTTCATCTCTAGGAGACAGAACGCGTCTCCTTCCTGAGCGGTATGGCGGCTGCGTGGTCCCATGGTGTATATACTTGCGTACTATTGTTTGTACAGATACAGATGAACGTGGTACCTTCAGGCGTTTGGAAATTGCTCCAGACTTGTGGAGGTCTACAATTTCTTCTCTGAGGTCTTGGCTGATTTATTTTGATTTTCCCATGATGTCAAGCAAAGAGGCACTGAGTTTGAAGGTAGGCCTTGAAATACATCCACAGGTACACCTCCAATTGACTTAAATGATATCAATTAGCCTATCAGAAGCTTCTAAAGCCATGACATAATTTTCTGGAATTTTCCAAGCTGTTTAAAGGCACAGTCAACTTAGTGTATGTAAACTTCTGACCCACTGGAATTGTGATACAGTGAATTATAAGTGAAATAATCTGTCTGTAAACAATTATTGGAAAAAATACTTGTGTCATGCACAAAGTAGATGTCCTAACCGACTTGCCAAAACTTTAGTTTGTTAACAAGAAATTTGTGGAGTGGTTGAAAAACGAGTTTTAATGACTCCAACCTAAGTGTATGTAAACTTCTGACTTCAACTGCATGAATAATTGCCGGCTTATCCCTCTGTAGTGTTGTAGGTTCAGTAACATGAAAGTATGATGGGTAGTATTCACAATAACTTTTTAGGTTATCTCTGCTTGTCTTCTACTGCCACGGGTCATTTGCTATTGGGCGTCCCCAGGTATCTGAGGCCGATTAGGTCAAAACCCTTCTAGATGACGCAGATTGGTGTCACAATGGTGTCTGGGAATACTGGGTTTGCTCTGGTCTGGGGGACTTTAGCGGTCATTTGGAGCCCAGAAAGGCCTGGGGCGCCACGTCTCCCCACTCCGCCCAAACTGCAGGAAAGGAATGGCCGCTTATTATTGCTACCTCCTTCCTACCCAGGGTTGCAGAACTCTGACCCCTTTTGTCTCTGGTTACTAACGTTCCCTTATGACCATGATTGCTAATTACACTTCCTATTTGGCTGGCCCCTTCAGTCCCATGGCCGCCAGACTGGTAAAAACATTAGAGGGCAAAACCTTTCTCTTGTTGATAGTCGAGGCTGTGGTAAACAGTGGAAGCAGCTGGAAGGAAACAATGAGCCTCGATGGCGTCCCTGGATCTGTCCAACATAACCTGAGCTCACCTTGGCTTCTTATGTCAGGTCAAGCACTTGTCATTGCATTAATATCAGTTACATCGGCACATTTCATTTTAGATGACCCAGTCATCTATGTTTTTGGGGGGGGGGACCTTCAGTCCTGTAGCGTTGCTTGGAAGTCTAGTATCTTTTCATATCTAATCGTAAAGTTATTGTAAGCAACTGAAAATGTATACTGAATTTCTCACTTGTATTTCAAAATGAATGTTACAATCCTATTCAAACTAAGACTAAACGGAAATGTACAATGAATACTAAATACATGATTAAAACCTTTTTCCCGGTACATAGACTCATGGCCTCTCCTCAACAAAAGGCTAACAAGATCATCAATAATCCTCAATGGCAATTCTGCTCGATTTTAGCATGTCGCCAGACTAGATTTACTGTAATCTATCAACCCCATTGATTACCCATCCAACAGAGAGACCCAATTGTATTCCGCTAGAGTAGGGAGAGACAGTGGACTACAGATCATTTACTCAGTTCAGCAGAGCCAGTCAGATACTGCCCCATGTCTGGGCCCGTTGCTGATCTAGGATCATTTGAAACTTTCAGACCATAATTAATAAGATTATGTGGACATGGGGACCTGATCCTAGATCAGTAGTCCGACTCTAAAACCCTTTATGCATACCAGCCCAGATCCTTCACCCAGTGTTCCCTGGAAGAGGTTAGGGGCTAAAGGTAGCAAGCAGCCTGGCACCTCATCAGGGTGTTCTGTCTCTTGCCCTGTATACCAACCAATAAGAAGTGTATCTGTCTTTAGGCGTCCGCATACTAAGTTCAGTTTGCTTCTAACAAAATGTGGCCAGGCAAAGTGAACATTTTTGCCACGCATACTCCTTTAAAAGACCTTCGCTGGAAAAACTAGAGATAGTATAGTACAATAGTACTGTTTGTCCATCTTCAGATGCCATAGCCAGTATACACTTCTTCAAGATAACTCAAGAAATCTGTGATTTTGGACATTTTTGCAGAGTGGATCTTAGTCAAGCAATTTTACACCTAGCTAATATGTTTGGTGCAGTATTTCTCAAGTGAAAAAATGTGCATGAAAACTAGTTGTCTCTTGTTGAATGACAACAAACACTTAATTGAAGAATCCCTACTGTTGACCAATCACCGTCGTAAGGCCGTAGACTTCGGCTAACAAAAACATGTTGTGTGCACAAACAGTCCAAAAAAACCTTGCCGAACACCAAAACGAACAAAAAAACGTCACAAAATGTGGTCATGATATATGCACAAACTGTTTTGGATGGGAAACATGCCATTTCTCACACTTCAACACAACTTCTCTCTAGCGGCCATTATATCGTAATGGAGGATCTGAAATACTGTATCTGATGGAATTGAGAAGTAGGGTCTTCTACAAAGTGGTGCCTCCAATGGATTTCAGAGGGACTTTTTAAACACAAGCTATATCTATTGCAAAGACCGGTTTCTCATTGCCAATTGGTCTGTCCAAAGACTCACATGGTGAGCATCTATAATAATGACTTGCGGATCACAACATCAGCTCATGCTCACTATTTTATGACAGGGTAGCCTTTTTGACGTGAGGTAAGGGGTCCCTTTGACATAAAAGTACTCTGAATGGCTCATGTTCTTTCTTCTCTTACAGTACAATACAAATGCGGTTGGTTTGAGTAAAAAAATATACATATCTCAATCAACATTGAAATTACTAAAACCAAATGGAAACTGTATAGAAATAATAATGGACACATTTATAGTCTTACTCTGTCCAGCTTGCTAAGAGCCAGCGAAACGAAAGCTAGACAGTCAGGGAGCATCGAAAATTCCAAAAGCGATAGATTGACTATAGAGGATTTTTTGCTGAAAATGTTGACAGTGAGGAAATAATCATTTAAGTGCGGCCCTCCGAATGTGGCCCGCAGGGGAAATGAGTTTGACCCCCCTGCTCCACATAGTAGGGGAGACCGCAGAACAAAGTAACACATCCAGTCGTTTGCTTATTTGTGAAAAGATTATTTGAGTTAGATGAATGATATGTTTATACCTCATAGAGAGCATATCCAACTGACAATCTCTTACAAGAGAATATAAGCTATCAGAACCAACACTTAAAAAGAAAGTTGGAGTATAACTAACAAAATTACAATTAATGAACATTTACACTTAATCCAGTATAAACAAATGTATAGAATGTATTATACAAGAGACTAAATTCCCAAATTCTACAGCACAACGGCGGAGTCATGTCTTAACTGGAAAACGAATAACACTTTAACTGAACAGTGATAACACATGCAATTGCACGTGAAAACATGTGATCACGTGAAGTAAAACAATATATTTAGAAGTGAAGTGTTCCAGAAACACATATTTTCGCATGTGAAATGTGACGTGAAGTGTTCCAAAAACATGTTTTCACATGTGACATGTCGTTTTCACATGTCATGTGAAATAATGTGATTTGGTTTAATATGTGACAACATGTGTGCTTATTCAAATGATGGTTTGTGTGTACTGTATTGACGCAAAAACAAAAAAAAATTAAAAGAGTTTTGCAAGAATTGTTTGCTTTTGCAAGAGATTTATAATGGTTTGCTGGTTTGGTGTAAGGTTTTGTGGTTAGCGTGTAGAGTTTTGCAAAAATAGCCTACCCAAACCCTGATTTGTGAAGTCGCTAGAGGCAAAAGACAAAACTGGAGGAACAGGAAAAAGTCTCTGCCCACTTCCAGCTGAGTTTTCATCAGAGCATATCACTACAAACAATAGTGGGGACAGATATGGCCACACAGTGAGCCAGACGTAATTGTAGACCCCTGTGGTAATCTAAGGTACCCAAAAGGGTCACTAGATGTCGTAACATGAGATAGAAATACAGGATAGAATAGAACATGTTATAGACGTACAGTATTACTGCTAGAACAAAACACAGAAACACAGGGAATGTGATGTTAGTATAAGGAACCCATACCCTCAAAGAGCAATAAAGTCAAAAAACGACAAAAGAAAAGAAAGAAAAGGAATATATCGTTGGCTGCAATCTGAGGTGCAGTTAACTCTAATGAACTGATTCTCTGCAGCAGAGGTAACTCTGGGTCTTCCTTTCCTGTGGCGGTCCTCATGAGAGCCAGTTTCATCATAGCGCTTGATGGTTATTGCGACTGCACTTGAAGTAACTTTCAAAGTTCAAAGATTGACTGACCTTCATGTCTTAAAGTAATGATGGACTGTCGTTTCTCTTTGCTTTTTGAGCTGTTCTTCCCATAATATGGATATGGTCTTTTACCAAATAGGGCTATCTTCTGTATGCCACCTCTACCTTGTCATAACACAACTGATTGGCTCAAACGCATTAAGGAAAGAAATTCCACAAATGTACTTTTAACAAGGCACATTTGTTAATTGAAATGGATTCCTGGTGACTACCTCATGAAGCTGGTTGAGAGAATGCCAAGAGTGTGCAAAGCTGTCATCAAGGCAAAGGGTGGCTACTTTGAAGAATCTCAAAACTCAAATATTTGTTGATTTGTTTAACACTTTTTTGGTTACTACATGATGCCATATTTGATATTTCATAGTTCATGTCTTCACTTTTATTCTACAATGTAGAAAATATTAAAATAAAGAAAAACCCTGGAATGTGTAGGTGTGTCCAAACTTTTGACTGGTACTCTATGCAGAACTCTAGAAAACAACTAGATTAAGGTAACCTGTCAGGCACTAGGGCCTCCATGATTACAGGACACCTACACCGGGGGGGGGGGGGGGGGTGTGTGTGTGTGTGTGTGTGTGTGTGTGTGTGTGTGTGTGTGTGTGTGTTAAGCTAAGCTAAACCAAGCTCAGCTAAGCTAAGATAATGACAGGAATTACAACATGACCCTCGTATTAAATCCTTATTATATCCTAACGGCTTTAGGGTGCCTAAAGTATAAATCCAGAAGAGTTCTTTCTGGCAGAGTTTGCGGTCCTTGTCTCCTCCTCTTGGGGACACTTCCACATTCTCAATGCCCTGGAATTGTAGAGAAGACACAATGTGAGAGCACTGGACAAAGTGACAAGTAACAGGGTCATTTTCACCCTTGCGTCTCATGTTGGCTAATTCTCTGTTTCAAGCTTCTGGATGTCTTGCCCTCATACATGTTGTCACAAACAGGATGTAAATCAAATGTTTTGTGTTGCATGTGATCACGCCTTTAACACTGTATCCAGATCTAGGATGTCAGAACTCTGAGACTTTTTTTGGTTTTGTTGCACTGAGCACAATTGCAATAAGGGTAGTTTCCATCTCTCAGCGGAGAAAGGACGGCTTGTTTAGAGCCCATATTGAAGCTGGCTCTGACTAGTCTACTGCGAAGATTGGGGCCCCGTTTGTAGACAATTGAAGGGGGGGTTCTTTGAATTCCTGGCCGAGCTCTGGGTCTGAGGTGAGCATATGCCAGTGCTTCATTACTATGTTTTTAATCATACAGGCTTTGGGGGTGAATGTAGATATTCAAGTAATAGAACTCCTTAGAAGTTTTAACACATTTATTGAGTATATCCTGGCGAGGTTTAGAGAGCGCAATTCGGTACGCATCTTCCGCACAATGGGTGGAGTAACCCGTCCAGAAAACGTTTGTTTCATGTTGACAGCGTTATCAATCAAGTCCTTTGTCGAATTACACACACGTCTGAGCCTATAGAACTGGCTCTTGGGTAACCCTCTTTCAAGGGCACTAAAATGAGCGCTACTTGCTAGGAGAAAAGTGTTTCCGCCAGTCTCTTTCTGATATAGAGTGACGATAAAGTTCCCAATTAGCAACCTCTATCCACATGTCCAAGAAATGGACCCGCTTGTGGTCATATTCAATAGAGAACTTCAGGTCAAAGTTCATACTGTTCAAAAGGGAAGTGAATTCATGGAGTTCTTGTTCAGTGCCAATCCACACACAGGGAATTTCATCAATATACCGGAATCATTTGAGGATCATGGAGAAGTAAGGGTTCCTGGTCTGATCACAGAAAACTTTTGCTCAAAATAGCACACATATAAATTAGCATAATTAGGGGCAAAGGTGGAGCCCATAGCATTTCCACTAACTTGAAGGAAAAAGTGTTTTTCAAAAGGCAAAGTAGAACGCGAGAAGCCAGTTCACAGATAAATTCACTAGGCGGTGACATTTCTCCGTCACGTTCCTGTAGATAATATCCCAGTGCATCTAGGCCTTTTTCATGAGAGATATTTATGTAGAGCCAACATGATGTTGTCAGGGAGATTAGACAGTTCTGATATTTTGTTTTTCACATCTGTAGAATCTTTGACGAATGCTGGGAGTTTTTACAAAATAGGCTTAATGTCCAGTTTGAGTGTTTGTTGCAGCTCGTTCCTGTCGTGAGCTGCAGCGAACTGAAAAGACAAGCGACCCAGGGAGGTGTGTGCTTTGGGGACCTTTAACAGAATGTGACTGGCAGAACGGGTGTTGTATGTGGAGGATGAGAGCTGCAGTAGATATCTCAGATAGGGGGGGAGTGAGGCCTAAAAGGGTTTTATGAATGAGCATCAACCAGTGGTTCTTGCGACGGGTATACAGAGATGACCAGTTTACAGAGGAGTATAGAGTGCAGTGATGTGCCCTGTAAGGAGCATTGGTGGAAAATCTGATGGCCGAATGGTAACGAACATTTAGTCTCTCGAGAGCACCCTTACCTGCCGATCTATAAATTACGTCTCCATAATCTAGCATGGGTAGGATGGTCATCTGAATCAGGGTTAGTTTGGCAGCTTGGGTGAAAGAGGAGAGATTACGATAGAGGAAACCAAGTCTAGATTTAACTTTAGCCTGTAGCTTTGATATATGCTGAGAGAAGGACAGTGTATCTATTAGCCATACTCCCAAATACTTGTATGAGGTGACTACCTCAAGATCTAAACCCTCAGAGGTAGTAGTCACACCTGTTGGGAGAGGGGCATTCTTCTTACCAAACCACATGACCTTTGTTTTGGAGGTGTTCGAACAAGGTTGAGGGCAGAGAAAGCTTGTTGGACACTAAGAAAGCTTTGTTCTAGAGCGTTTAACACAAAATCCAGAGAGGCGCCAGCTGAGTATAAATAAGGCTTCCTACTGCCTGAGCTATGTTGTTGATGTTAATTGAGAAGAGCGTAGGGCCTATAATTGAGCCTTGGGGTACACCCTTGATGAGAGGCAGCGGCTGAGACAGCAGATGTTCTGACTTTATACACTGCACTCTTTGAGAGAGCTAGTTAGCAAACCAGGCCAAAGACCCCTCAATTACACCAATACTCCTTAGCCGGCCCACAAGAATCGAATGGTCTACAGTATCAAAAGCTTTGGCCAAGTCAATAAAAAATAGCAGCACAACATTGCTTAGCATCAAGGGCAAAGGTGACATCATTGAGGACTTTCAAGGTTGCAGTGACACATCCATAACCTGAGCTTTAAACCAGATTGCATACCAGAGAGAATACTACAGACATCAAGAAGGCCAGTCAGTTGATTATTGACAAGTTTTTCCAACACTTTTGATAAACAGGGCAACATAGAAATAGGCCTATAACAGTTAGGATCAGCTTGATCTCCCCCCTTAAAGGACGAACTGTGGCTGCCTTCCAAGCAATGGGAACCTTCAGAGAGAGGAGAGACGGGTTAAAAAGGTCAGAGATAGGCTTGGCGATTATAGGGGCAGCAACCTTAAAATAGAAAGGGTCTAAACCATCTGACCCAGATGTTTTTTGGGGGTCAAGTTTAAGGAGCTCCTTTAGCACCTCAGACTCAGTGAACGCCTGCAGGGAGAAACTTTGTAGCTGGCAAAGATGGGTCTGCCCTAAGGTTTATATAGGCTCTGATGGATCTTAGGTAGCGTATAGAAAACATGTATGACAGAGAATTTGCAACGAAGGTAGTCAAATTCATGCCTAGAGATCCAGTTCTGATCAAGAGCAAATGTCAGATAGTTGGCTATCTTTGTCTAGAAGTCAGACGTAGGGTCAGTTCTGAGTTTCCTATAGAAATGTTCATCATCAAGCTGGCGATCGGCCTCTCTCTCTGCCATATAGTCTGATAGACTATAGCTTCTCCCTTATCGGCAGGTTTAATGACATTCCGAGTATCTTTAGCAAGTTCCTGAATGGCTAGTCTTTCATCTCGGCTCACATTCTTTGGAGAATAAGTTGGTTTGGACTTACAAAAGTTGAAAACATCCTGTTCCGCAATTCTACAGGTGTGAATGGAAGGAATTAATACTTGAGGCACAAATATACTCTTGTGTTTGAACACAGGGCCTTTGGGTATCATTGGAGTCATCAGACTTGCCAAACATATGCCTGATCGAAAAATATCAGTCTTTAGCTCAAAAGAGTTTGTTTCATATGTGGGGAAAAAAGAGAGGCCTTTACTTAAGGTATGGTATCACATGTTGAAATGTTGCATCCCCATATTGTAAAAAAAAATCACATGAGGTTATGTTCTCACATGTGCTCAAATGTTGTCACGTCATGGTATAATATTTTGTATCCTCATGTTGTCACATTTATTTCACATAAATTTCACAAGAGATCATGTTCTCACGTGTCACCTACTGTCACGCCCTGACCTTAGAGAGCTTTTTATGTCTCTATTTTGGTTTGGTCAAGGTGTGATTTGGGTGGGCATTCTATGTTCACTTTTCTATGTTTTGGTATTTCTTTGTTTTGGCCGGGTATGGTTCTCAATCAGGGACAGCTGTCTATCGTTGTCTCTGATTGGGAACCATACTTAGGTAGCATTTTCCCACCTGTGTTTTGTGGGTAGTTATTTTCTGTTTAGTGTTTTGTTGCACCTGACAGGACTGTTTCGTTTTGCACTTTGTTATTTTGTTCTAGTGTTCAGTTTAAAATAAAGTCATGAACACTTACCACGCTGCGCTTTGGTCCGATTCTTCCTCTTCAGACGACACCCGTTACACCTACATGTAACATGTAGTTTTATGTTGCTTCACATGTTGTCACCTGTTGCTTCACATTAAATCACGTGATCACATGAAATGTAGGGTTTTTTTCTCGTTAGGGGGCCATTGAATTGTCACATGATGGGTATACAGGGAACATGACTACATCTCATACATGGATATATTACACATCTACGGTGCATTCAGAAAGTATTAAGACCCCTTTACTTTTTCCACATTTTGTTACGTTACAGCCTTGTTCTAAAATGTTTTACATCTTTTTCCCCCTCATCAATCTACACACAATACCACATTATGACAAAGCGACAACAGGTTTCAAATATTTTAGAAAATGTATAAGAATAATCTGAAATACCTAATTTACATAAGTATTCAGATTGTTTTCTATGAGACTCGAAATTGAGCTCAGGTGCACTGTGTTTCCATTGATCATCCTTGAGATACTTCCACAACTTGATTGGAGTTCACCTGTGGTAAATTCAATTGATTGGATGATTTAGAAAGGCACAAACCTGTAAGGTCCCCCAGTTGACAGTGCATGTCAGAGCAAAAACCAAGCCATGAGGTCGAAGGAATTGTGTCAAGGCACAGATCTGGGTAAGGGTACCAAAACATTTCTGCAGCATTGAAGGTCCCCAAGAACACTGTGGCCTCCATCATTCTTAAATGGAAGAAGTTTGGAACCACCAAGACTCTTCCTAGAGCTGGCCGGCCGGCCAAACTGAGAAGGGCCAGGGAGGTGACCAAGACCCCTGCTCCAGAGTTCTTCTGCAGAGATGGGAGAATCTTCCAGAAGGACAACCATCTCTGCAGCACTCCACCAATCAGGCCTTTATGGTAGAGTTGCTAGACGGAAGCCACTCCTAAGTAAAAGGCACATGACAGCCCGCTTGGAGTTTGCCAAAAGGCACCTAAAGACTCTCAGACCATGAGAAACAAGATTCTCTGGTCTGATGAAACCAAGATTGAACGCTTTGGCTTGAATTCCAAGCATCACGTCTGGAGGAAACCTGGCACCATCCCTGCGGTGAAGCATGGTGGTGGCATCATCATGCTGTGGGGATGTTTTTTAGCGGCAGGGACTGGGAGATTAGTCAGGATAGAGGGAAAGATGAATGGACTAAAGTACAGAGAGATCCTTGATTAAAAACCTGTTTTGGAAT
The DNA here is from genome assembly GCF_045679555.1 of Salvelinus alpinus. NCBI lineage: Eukaryota > Metazoa > Chordata > Actinopteri > Salmoniformes > Salmonidae > Salvelinus > Salvelinus alpinus. The sequence continues at coordinate 34,737,772 of NC_092108.1, forward strand.
GCTCAGGACCTCAGACTGGGGGTGAAGGTTCCCCTTCCAACAGGACAACGACCTTAAACACACAGCCAAGACAACGCAGGAGTGGCTTCGGGACAAGTCTCTGAATGTCCTTGAGTGGCCCAGCGAGAGCCTAGACTTGAAACAGATCGAACATCTTTGGAGAGACCTGAAAATAGCTGTGCCGCAACGCTCCCCATCCAATCTGACAGAGCTTGAGAGGATCTGCAGAGAAAAATGGGATAACCTCCCCAAATATTAGTGTGCCAAGCTTGTAGCGTCATACCCAAGAAGACTCAAGGCTGTAATCGCTGTCAAAGGTGCTTCAAGAAAGTACCAAGGAAAGGGTCTGAATACTTATGTAAATGTGATATTCTGTTGTTGCTTCGTCATTGTGGGGTATTGTGTGTAGATTGGTGAGTGGAAAAAACGATTTAATCCATTTTAGAATAAGACTGCAACGTAACAAAATGTGGAAAGAGTCAATACTTTCCTGAATGCACTGTACATACAGTATGTTCAATAAGTAGCAAATTGTCTGTGACGCATGAATCATATACCTGAATGTAGGCTACAATACAGATATAACTCCACAGTGCTTCCATGAATCTTTGTCTGATTAGCCTTTTATGTCTAGCCTACATGATGGATGGAGTTGCAATAGAAAATGCCCTTTTATGTCCCTTTTATGTCACAAAACCACCTCACATTATGTTTTACTCCACTCCAATGGAAGGTAGCAGATATTGATATATTTGTTATCACTGCATCATTGACGACAGATATTGCAAAGCAAAAGAGATCCACCTTTGCTGTAGCTCTACCATCAGTTGTCTTCATTCCTATATTGGATGGGACTTAGTGTCGACCTCCTAACTCCTCCTTCTTCACTGCTCAGTCAAGGAAGACTAGCGTGTGCAGTCCATCATCAGGTAGGGTGGGCGGGTATCCCCAACCTTGTCCATACAACGCTCATGGAACATCATCTTCCATAGTTGCAGTGCTGTCTTTCCAGCACAGGACCTGCACTTGACAGTGAATTCATGCACCATACTTATGACGTGAGCGTGCGGCACCTAATACCGCCGCGTCTGTAAACACAACTGCACCGCAGACAGCGACCGTGCAGGGGAGAGGATGGAGAAGACAGTGCCCACCGAAGAGGACAAGATAACTAAGCAAGAGCAAATATCTTCAATGTCGTCAGGTGTACTGGGTAAGTGTCTTGAGGAACACAGCATTTGTCGTCGTGACAGGGTGCGTAAATTCGAGATCGATGGTTACAGAGAGGATAATTATCAATGATGCTATTTGTGGTGGTAGGCTATGATGCCGTATTCTCATACATTCACGAAAAATGAATTGACCCCAGCCTTCGAGGTTAATCCCATAGTTTAGCTTTCACCTTTCATCTTTCGTGCCACGTGTTTTATTTATTTGGTAGTGCATCGTGTCCTATAACATTGTGCGCATTACAGTGTGAATGAGAAGGGCCAAGTTGCGGCTGTGCTGGCTTTTGTGGTCCCACAGGTGTAGCCTAGTCCAAGGCAATACAACTGCATTTTCATTCATTATATTGTTTTAATGTTGCCTTTGTATTTTGATAAATATTAGATGTTAATTATTTATTTCAGTGGTCTAGCTGTCAGAGTGGTAAAGTAATTGTCCAGTAAAAATCTCACTTTTCAAAGTTAATATTCTGTTAACTCATACACAAATAATGTTGTTGACTCATCCTATACTCCTATTTGTGGCCAAAGCATAAATGTGAGGGGAAAAAACACTTCAAAAGCCCAACCTCAAACTTGTGTCTCAAACAGACTGTTTAAAAATGCTTGATATTTCCTCACAAAGGATGATGTCATCCTCCTCAGGAGGATGAGCTGGCCAATCAGCGCTCTACTTGCGTGAATATTTTTAATGACCGGTATACGCCCACACCATTCTGTTGTTGGAGTATGCCCACACCATTCTAACACAGAAAAATTGGAAGGAAAAACTATTTCACTCATTGTAATTAATTATAGGTCATATTTCATAGAAATCTGGAAACACTGGACAGTTACTTTAAACAGAAACTGTAAGATTAAAAACTAAATATTTAATGTTGGATTTTAGTAGCCTACAGTGGTTATTTTATTACAACTTTGTTCTTCTGAAAAACTACATTGTGCATAACATTAAGCAACCACACACATTTCTTCCAAGTCCACATTTTTGTAGGCCTATACTTAAAGCTGCAATATCCAGGATATCTGAGTTTGGGAAACACTGCTCTACACTATACTTGCTTGTTTTGTCACATAAACTGAAATTAGGCAAACTATTAGAATTTTAGCAACCAGGAAATTACCTAGCGATTCCTGCATAGTGCATCTTTAACATTTACATTAAACTGAAACAACCAAACACACAGCCTACTCTGCATGTGTTTACTGGGGCGGCAGGTAGCCTACTGCCGATGTGACAAGGTAAAAATCTGTCGTTCTGCCCCTGAGCGAGGCAGTTTAACCCACTGTTCCCCAGGCACCAAAGATGTGGATGTCGATTAAGACAACCCCCCGCACCTCTCTGATTCAGAGGGGTTGGATTAAATGCAGAAGACACATTTCAGTTGAATACATTCCGTTAGACAACTGACTAGGTATCCCCCTTTTCTCCGTTCCCCTCTACCAGTGAACACACGCAGCCTAATCTTCAAGTGTTTACTGTACCAGTGAACATATACCCAGGACACAATGATGACATATCATGAAGATGTCAAGGCGAGAACATCACAGACACATTTTACTGCACTTCCTGTTGTTTAGCTCATTCTGTCACAGCTATGTGGTGGAGGTGAGAGCTGACTGACTGGTATTTTTTGCAATGGTTGAAGAAAGTCCTCAAAGAGCAGCAGAGGAAAACAGCATGGCACAGGATTTGTCCTTTCTGTGAATTTGGAGATGGAGGTCGATAGATAAGAATCCAATCATCTGTAATCAAAGATATTATATTCTTGAAGTGTTCTGCTGCCAATGCCTAGCTGTCACTGTTATCTAGCAATGTGGGGGAAGCCTATGAGCAATGATGTAATTGAAAATAATTACTGGGGGATAATGAGGTGATGCTCAGAGCTTGCATTCATAAAGCATCTCGGAGTAGGATCACTGATCTATGAATATGGGCCCAATGTGCTATTGGATGAGGGGACAGCCCATATTAAAGGCTTTGGACTGCATTTGTAAAAATGTTACTGTTAGACTAAAGTATTCTCCATTCAGTACACACACACACACACACTCACACACCTACAATTAACAAACTTGGGCAAAATTGAATTGGTATTAAAATTAAAGCTGTGGTTAGGAAAAGAACACCATAGTAAAGGCAGTAGGTATTAGGGCTGACCCCATTTAGTCAACTGCTCGATTGTTTGGTCGATAGGCTGTTGGTCGACCAAGATTTCTTTAGTCGAGCAGCAGCAAATAATAATAATTTCATGGTGTACAAGACACCTGTCTGATTCGCGCCTGTCTGAGTGGACTAATCCATTGTGGAGGCCGTGGGGATGGCACTGTCCATTACTAAGACATGTGCTACTGAAACTGTATATGGTTATATTACGAAAGAACAATGGTGCAACACTAATTAAAAATTATATTTTATAACAAATAGCCTTTCTCCCGCGTTGGATAGCGGTCGCTGTCCGCAGTTCTGAAACATCAGTGTGCTGTTGAGTTGGCGCCTTTTCCTAGACCATGTTGCTGTGTGCATAATAGCAAAGTTAACCTGCATATTGGGGTTTAGAACAATGCGGCGGAGTGAGGAGACGAGAAAACAGCTCTTGCCTTAATTGTCTAAGAAAAGTGAGAGGAGAGAGGAAACGCCAACTTATTTAGGTTTATAATCAATGCCTAACTGTTAAATGTGTCTGGCTTTATAAATCATACATATATATCTACAGAAATAAGACAGATCCTGCTTCTGTTTGAGTGTTTGTTTAATAGCCTACTGATTCCGTGTGCACCAAGACTCACGCAACCACAACATGTCGGATAAACAATTTCACAAATCCGTCTGTTTTTAATCTTTGCAATGCTGTAATAAAGGCTTTACACATTTTGCCCATTAGAACAGCCTCTCTGGTATTACTTATATTGTATTTACTGTTGTTTACACTCTTCCAAATTGTCAGAAAAATTATTTTTATAATAATAACATTCCTTTTTCTTGATCTCCTTCTTATTGTTGTTACTACTATTATGATCGTCATTATAACAATAAGTCATGTCATTATTATTAGGCTTCGTATAGCAGCCTTGTATAACCACCAGCGAGCTTTAGGCCAAAAAGCGCATCGTGTTTAGTCTTTATATCGTAACTTAGGCCTACAGTGGGGCAAAAAAGTATTTAGTCAGCCACCAATTGTGCAAGTTCTCCCACTTAAAAAGATGAGAGAGGCCTGTAATTTTCATCATAGGTACACTTCAACTATGACAGACAAAATGACAGAAAAAAATCCAGAAAATCACATTGTAGGATTTGTAATGAATTTATTTGCAAATTATGGTGGAAAATAAGTATTTGGTCAATAACAAAAGTTTATCTCAATACTTTGTTATATACCCTTTGTTGGCAATGACAGAGGTCAAACGTTTTCTGTAAGTCTTCACAAGGTTTTCACACACTGTTGCTGGTATTTTGGCCCATTCCTCCACGCAGATCTCCTCTAGAGCAGTGATGTTTTGGGGCTGTTGCTGGGCAACACGGACTTTCAACTCCCTCCAAAGATTTTCTATGGGGTTGAGATCTGGAGACTGGCTAGGCCACTCCAGGACCTTGAAATGCTTCTTACGAAGCCACTCCTTCGTTGCCCGAGCGGTGTGTTTGGGATCATTGTCATGCTGAAAGACCCAGCCACGTTTCATCTTCAATGCCCTTGCTGATGGTAGGCTTTGTTACTTTGGTCCCAGCTCTCTGCAGGTCATTCACTAGGTCCCCCCGTGTGGTTCTGGGATTTTTGCTCACCGTTCTTGTGATCATTTTAACCCCACGGGGTGAGATCTTGCGTGGAGCCCCAGATCGAGGGAGATTATCAGTGGTCTTGTATGTCTTCCATTTCCTAATAATTGCTCCCACAGTTGATTTCTTCAAACCAAGCTGCTTACCTATTGCAGATTCAGTCTTCTCAGCCTGGTGCAAGTCTACAATTTTGTTTCTTGTGTCCTTTGATAGCTCTTTGGTCTTGGCCATAGTGGAGTTTGGAGTGTGACTGTTTGAGGTTGTGGACAGGTGTCTTTTATACTGATAACAAGTTCAAACAGGTGCCATTAATACAGGTAACGAGTGAAGGACAGAGGAGCCTCTTAAAGAAGAAGTTACAGGTCTGTGAGAGCCAGAAATCTTGCTTGTTTGTAGGTGACCAAATACTTATTTTCCACCATAATTTGCAAATAAATTCATAAAAAATCCTACAATGTGATTTTCTGGATTTTTTTTCTCATTTTGTCTGTCATAGTTGAAGTGTACCTATGATGAAAATTGCAGGCCTCTCTCATCTTTTTAAGTGGGAGAACTTGCACAATTGGTGGCTGACTAAATACTTTTTTGCCCCACTGTATATTTCAATACTTATATAGGCTACTGTGCCAATCAATCATTCCTTTCGTTCATGTCATCACACACCATATGAGTCATTCCATATTTGAAATAAAATCAAGCATTTTAGTTTGAAAATAAAATAAAGAGACCCTTGAATAATTAGCGTAAATAATAAATAAACCGTTCCATTTCGGAAATTGCATTCAACTGTTTTTAGTCTTTGCTGTAATAAAGGTTAAAAAAAAAAGTTAAACATTACAACAGACTCTCTGGTGCGCTTATCATATGTATAGTGTTGTTTACATTGGCCCAGCGTCACCCGGGTTAGGGGAGGGTTTGGCCGGCAGGGATGTTCTTGTCCCATCGCGCTCTAGCGACTCCGTTGGCGGGCCGTGCGCAATGCACGCTGACACGGTAGCAAGGTGTACGGTGCGGCTGGCTTCCGGGTTGTGTTTCGGGGGACGCACGGCACTTGACCTTCGCCTCTCCCGAGTTCGTACGGTAGTTGCAGTGATGAGACAAGACCAACTACCAATTGGATACCACAAAATTGGGGGGAAAAGGGGGTAAAACTATTTTTAAAAACACACACGAAAAAAACGAAAAGAAAAACACATAGGATATGTCTATATACGGAAAAATAAAAAGTTTTAACATTTCGACCAATCGTTTGGTTGAAAGAACAGACTAGGTCGACCAATTTTTTTTAGTTGGGGACAGCCCTAGCAGGTACAATCACAAAGTTACGTTTTCTATATTTGCTGATAGATGTATTTTACGTGCTGCTACTATACTGAACAAAAATATAAACGCCACATGCAACACTTTACAGGTCATATGAGGAAATCAGTCAATTGAAATAAATTCATTAAGCCCTAATCTACAGATTTCACATGACTGGGAATACATACAGTGGGGAGAACAAGTATTTGATACACTGCCGATTTTGCAGGTTTTCCTACTTACAAAGCATGTAGAGGTCTGTAATTTTTATCATAGGTACACTTCAACTGTGAGAGACGGAATCTAAAACAAAAATCCAGAAAATCACATTGTATGATTTTTAAGTAATTAATTTGCATTTTATTGCATGACATAAGTATTTGATCACCTACCAACCAGTAAGAATTCCGGCTCTCACAGACCTGTTAGTTTTTATTTAAGAAGCCCTCCTGTTCTCCACTCATTACCTGTATTAACTGCACCTGTTTGAACTCGTTACCTGTATAAAAGACACCTGTCCACACACTCAATCAAACAGACTCCAACCTCTCCACAATGGCCAAGACCAGAGAGCTGTATAAGGACATCAGGGATAAAATTGTAGACATGCAACAGGCTGGGATGGGCTACAGGACAATAGGCAAGCAGCTTGGTGAGAAGGCAACAACTGTTGGCGCAATTATTAGAAAATGGAAGAAGTTCAAGATGACGGTCAATCACACTCGGTCTGGGGCTCCATGCAAGATCTCACCTCGTGGGGCATCAATGATCATGAGGAAGGTGAGTTATCAGCCCAGAACTACACGGCAGGACCTGGTCAATGACCTGGAGAGAGCTGGGACCACAGTCTCAAAGAAAACCATTAGTAACACACTACACCGTCATGGATTAAAATCCTGCAGCGCACGCAAGGTCCACCTGCTCAAGCCAGCGCATGTCCAGGCCCGTCTGAAGTTTGCCAATGACCATCTGGATGATCCAGAGGAGGAATGGGAGAAGGTCATGTGGTCTTATGAGACAAAAATAGAGCTTTTTGGTCTAAACTCCACTCGCCGTGTTTGGAGGAAGAAGAAGGATGAGTACAACCCCAAGAACACCATCCCAACCGTGAAGCATGGAGGTGGAAACATCATTCTTTGGGGATGCTTTTCTGCAAAGGGTACAGGATGACTGCACCGTATTGAGGGGAGGATGGATGGGGCCATGTATCGCGAGATCTTGGCCAACAACCTCCTTCCCTCAGTAAGAGCATTGAAGATGGGTCGTGGCTGGGTCTTCCAGCATGACAACGACCCGAAACACACAGCCAGGGCAACTAAGGAGTGGCGCCGTAAGAAGCATCTCAAGGTCCTGGAGTGGCCTAGCCAGTCTCCAGACCTGAACCCAATAGAAAATCTTTGGAGGGAGCTGAAAGTCCGTATTGCCCAGCGACAGCCCCGAAACCTGAAGGATCTGGAGAAGATCTGTATGGAGGAGTGGGCCAAAATCCCTGCTGCAGTGTGTGCAAACCTGGTCAAGAACTACAGGAAACGTATGATCTCTGTAATTGCTAACAAAGGTTTCTGTACCAAATATTAAGATCTGCTTTTCTGATGTATCAAATACTTATGTCATGCAATAAAATGCAAATTAATTACTTAAAAATCATACAATGTGATTTTCTGGATTTTTGTTTTAGATTCCGTCTCTCATAGTTGAAGTGTACCCATGATAGAAATTACAGACCTCTACATGCTTTGTAAGTAGGAAAACCTGCAAAATCGGCAGTGTATCAAATACTTGTTCTCCCCACTGTATATGCATCTGTTGGTCACAGATACCATAAAAAAACATGGTCTGCGGTTGTGAAGCCGGTGGGATGTACTGCCAAATTCTCTAAAACTACGTTTGAGGCGACTTATGGTAGAGAAATTAACATTAAATTCTCTGTCAACAGCTCTGGTGGACATTCCTGCAGTCAGCATGCCAATTGCACGCTCCCTCAAAACATGAGACATCTGTGGCATTGTGTTGTGTGACAAAACGGCACATTTTAGAATGGCCTTTTATTGTCCCTGGCGCAAGGTGTAATGTGTAATGATCATGCTGTTTAATCAGCTTCTTGATATGCCACACCTGTCAGGTGGATGGATTATCTTGGCAAAGGAGAAATGCTCACTAACTGGGAAGTAAACAAATTTGTGCACAAAATTTTAGAGAAATAAGCTTTTTGTGCATATGGAACCTTTCTGTGATCTTTTATTTCAGCTCATTGAAATATGGGACCAACACTTTACATTACATTAGTGTAGTATAGCTACTAGTCCCTTAGCAGTCCCAGCACTAGAAGTCCCGGTTACGGAGCTGTCATAGGTTTAAACGTTGTAACTTGGCAGTGAAGATAAAAGTATAAGATGTGGTTGTGCAAGAACAAGCTATACACGGCTCACCCACTAAAGCCTAGTGGTGTTTGTGGGTGTCTGTATGCGTGTGAGAGAGAACAGGAAAGAGGGAAGGGGCGGGGAAGGTTAGAGGACTACTTTTCATGCCAGTAATAGGTGACTTATGAGTGAGATACCACTTCAGTGGGTAAATGCACTGACAAGAGCATTCGAGATTCTCATTGTTATCCTGTCATTTGACCTGTGGTTTGTACCTCCCATGTAGTGGTTGGTTTTCAAGAGCAGTTTTCAAAAGCTACCCTGCAAGTACTGCAGCTTAGTAGAGTAAACACTTGTTTGGTGTTTATGTAATGGTGAGCCTCGTGTTCTGTTGTGCAAAAAACGACTTGAATTACACAAGCCCTGTGCAATGTAGAAAAATTGTCATTTCTGATTCTTTCGTGATTTAGGATGATCTGTGCGCATTTCATATTGTCTGAGGAGAGAAAGGAGTAACGAACTGCTTTGGCCTTGTTGATGAGTAGAAAAGTGACAAAGCTGGCAGTGAGGATTTGGCACTTTGGTAGAATCCTCCCTCTCTCCTTCTGTCACCTCTTTACCCATTACACGGCACTGATGAGAACTGTTCTTACCCTCCATCTGTCTATGCATCCCCCCCTCGCCCTCTCTCCTCCCCTCTACCTCTCCCCCTTTAGATAAATTGTTTGGGAAACGCCTCTCGCAGGCCAGACGGTACATCATGTCCCATAAATCCTGGCTGAAAATGGTTCCCACGGAAGACTGTGATATCCTAATGACATTCTCAGGTACACTTAATCACCACATTCACCTTCTATGGTTCAGTCCCCTCAATCATGATGGGAAATGTAGACGGGAATCTTATTAGCCGTTGTGGGCAATGAGCCAATCACTCGGAGACGTGACATGGAACAGTTCACGGGGACTACTGAATCACATCCATTACCTCAGGGCTGCCCAACACTCTTCCTGGAGATCTACCGTCCTGTGGGTTTTCAGTCCAACCCTCTTCCTGGAGATCTACCGTCCTGTGGGTTTTCAGTCCAACCCTCTTCCTGGAGATCTACCGTCCTGTGGGTTTTCAGCCCAACACTCTTCCTGGAGATCTACCGTCCTGTGGGTTTTCAGTCCAACGCTAATTTAACACACCTGATTCTACTAATTAGCTGCCCAACAAGACCTTAACTAGCTGAATCAGATATGCTAAATTAGGGTTGGACTGAAAACCTACAGGACAGTAGATCTCCAGGAAGAGGGTTAGACTGAAGACCTACAGGACAGTAGATCTCCAGGAAGAGGGTTGGACTGAAGACCTACAGGACAGTAGATCTCCAGGAAGAGGGTTAGACTGAAGACCTACAGGACAGTAGATCTCCAGGAAGAGGGTTAGACTGAAGACCTACAGGACAGTAGATCTCCAGGAAGAGGGTTAGACTGAAGACCTACAGGACAGTAGATCTCCAGGAAGAGGGTTGGACTGAAGACCTACAGGACAGTAGATCTCCAGGAAGAGGGTTAGACTGAAGACCTACAGGACAGTAGATCTCCAGGAAGAAGGTTGGACTGAAGACCTACAGGACAGTAGATCTCCAGGAAGAGGGTTAGACTGAAGACCTACAGGACAGTAGATCTCCAGGAAGAAGGTTGGGCAGCCCTGCATTACCTGTATGTTTATTACAGAGTAAGGTACTCTAGGATTCTGCACATGCTGTGGGAATGCATGCTACACATGGATCAATTTCAGTAATCAAAGTCAAACCAAGTTTCCAACATGGATCAAAATTGGATATTAATTATTGCACTGATTCTTGCTAGAAGGGATGACATTAATGCAGTGGTGCCTTGCCCCATACACTCTCAGTGTCACGGTCGTGATAATGGACGGACCAAGGCGCAGCGTGTGTTGAGTTCCACATCTTTATTAAAAGTGAAACTTCTCAACAAAAACAATAAACAAGCAACGAAACGTGAAGTAACGTAGTGCAACAAGCACATACACAAACAATATCCCACAAATGCAGGTGGGTGCAGGGAGACCTTAAGTATGATCCCCAATTAGAGACAACGATAATCAGCTGCCTCTAATTGGGAACCATACTCAAACCCAAACATAGAAATAAATCGACTAGAACACCCCCTAGTCACGCCCTGACCTAACACACCATAGAGAACCCTGAGGGCTCTCTATGGTCAGGGCGTGACACTCAGGTGTTTACCTTATTTGATTGGATTGACCTTTCCACGGCTCCGTCCTCCCACGGTTACTACTGCTACCTCTGCCAAGCTCTGGAGAATGTTGTTGTTTGAACATCCTTATTTGAATACACTCATTAAGTGGCTCCAAGTGTGTCTGATGAATGACTAGAATATAAAGTGTAAAAAAAATGGTCAAGCAATTGCGACAGGTTCAATATTAATGCATGGAAATTGGCTCCTACATAAAATTAATGCAAAAGCTGACATAGAAACTGACCATTTATTTTTCTTGTAGACTCCATAGATGACCACACCTTGCTATGGCTGTTGAACCATATCCGACTGGGAATCCCACAAGCTACAATCCAGATCAGACAGCATCAACACACACAGGGATATGCGTTCTGCATTACAAGCACATTCGAGAAGTAAGATATCCCACTTCTGACCTGACATTTGTGTCAGAAATTAAATGGTTATATGTTAACTATCTGACCCTTTTGCACTGTCTCTTTGCACACTCACAGAACTCTACACACTCTTGCACACTGACACTCCAACGCACACAAAACATGCACACACATTTAAATTGACACACGCACACGCACTCACATACTATCACGTTTCAGGAGAAGACCCAGATGCAGACAGTGTCGAAGTAACAAAAGTTTATTACTAGAACAGGGGGCAGGCAAAATGACAGGTCAAGGGCAGGCAGAGGTCAGTAATCCAGATCAGAGTACATACGGTACAGAACCTTGGGAGAGGTGAGTGTAGACAGGGGAAAAGCCAGGGTGCTGTAACCCTGGAAAAAGCGGCGATAAAAGTTGGCAAATCCCAGGAAACGTTGCAGTTGCACTCTGGATGTAGGCTGGGGCCAATCCACCACCGCTCTCACCTTCCCGGGATCCATCTGTACACTCCCTGCAGCGATGTTGTAGCACAGGAAGGGGATGGTGGAGCGATGGAATTCGCACTTCTCTGCTTTCACAAAATCTGGTTCTCCGGTTGGCGTTGGAGAACATGTCGGACGTGGAGGACGTGTTCTTGGGCGGAGCAGGAGATAACGAGGATGTCGTCGAGTTAGATGAAGACAAACCTGATCAACATGTCGCGGAGAACATCATTCACCAGAGCCTGGAACTCAGCAGGGGTGTTGGTAAGGCCAAATGGCATGACCAGATACTCGTAGTGACCGCTGGCCGTGTTGAAGGCAGTCTTCCACTAGTCCCCTTCCCGTATCCTCACCAGGTGGTAGGCGTTCTGTAGGTCCAGCTTGGAGAACACGGTGCCCCCCTGGAGCAGCTCGAAGGCCGAGATGAGTGGTAACGGGTAGCGGTTTTTCAATTGATGTCGTTGAGGCCCTGGTAGTCGATGCACAGGTGCAGGGTTTTGTCCTTCCTCCACAAAGAAGAACCCTGCGTCGGCGGGGGAGGCAGAAAGATGGATGAACCCTGCAGCTAGGGAGTCCTCAATGTAGGGCTCCGTAGCCTTGGTTCCAGGACCAACAGAGAGTACAGTTGTCCCCGGAGCGGACTGGTGCCAGGGAGAAGGTCGATCCCGCAGTCATAGGGTCGGTGCAGGCCTTACTGAACACCTCCGGGAGGTCCTGATACTCCGCGGAGAGGTCCGGGGAAATTCCGAGCCACCAGGAAGACGTCCCGGGGCAGGCTGCACTGACTTCAGGCAATGAGAGTGGCAGAACGGGCTCCAGCCCATGTTGGCACCAGCAGACCAATCAATAAAGGGATTGTGTCGCTGGAGCCAAGAGAATCCCAATACAACGGGAACATGAGGAGACATAATAAGCAGGAATTGGATTCTCTCGCTGTGTTTCCCTGACACACGTAGGTTGATGGGGTGGTATTGTGAGTGACCCGGACTATAGGTTGCCCGTCCACCCCTCTAATGTCCATGGGAATGGAGAGGGACTGAGTGGGAATTCATAGCTCGGTCGCCATGGTAGCGTCTATAAAGCTCTCATCGGCCCCAGAGTCGATGAGTACCCGGAGAGATTTGGGCTGGTTCCCCCACAGCAAGATGGCATGAATCAATTTTAGAATAAGGCTGTAACTTAACAAAATGTGGAAAAAGTCAAGGGGTCTGAATACTTTCCGAAGGCACTGTATACATGCCCCTGCACTCCTATGGGCATGAAGCTTCTGAGTGGCAGCGAGGACCTGCAGTGTTTAAGCAATGACACTTTAAATAATGTCACTTTAATAATGTTTACATATCTTACATTACTAATATCACATGTTTATACTGTATTTTATACCATCTACTCCACCTTGCCTATGCCGCTCGGACCATCGCTCATCCATGTACTTACAGTTGAAGTCGGAAGTTTACATACACTTAGGTTGGAGTCATTAAAACTCGTTTTTCAACCACTCCACAAATTTCTTGTTAACAAACTATCGTTTTGGCAAGTCGGTGAGGACATCTACTTTGTGAATGGCACAGGCAATTTTTTCAACAATTGTTAACAGACAGATTGTTCCACTTGTAATTCACTGTATCACAATTCCACTGGGTCAGAAGTTTACATACACTAAGTTAACTGTGCTTTTAAACAGCTTGGAAAATTCCAGAAAATGATGTCATGGCTTTAGACGCTTCTGATAGGCTACTTGACATCATTTGAGTCAATTGGAGGTGTACCTGTGGATTATTTCAAGGCCAACATCATGGGAAAATCTAAATAAATCAGCCAAGACCTCAGAAAAAATATTGTAGAACTCCATAACTCTGGTTCATCCTTGGGAGAAATTTCCAAACGCCTGAAGGTACGACGTTCATCTGTACAAACAATAGTACACAAGTATAAACACTATGGGACCACGCAGCCGTCATACCGCTCAGGAAGGAGACGCATTCTGTCTCCTAGAGATGAACGTACTTTGGTGCGAAAAGTGTGAATCAATCCCAGAATAACAGCAAAGGACCTTGTGAAGATGCTGGAGGAAATAGTTACAAAAGTATTGATATCCACAGTAAAACGAGTCCAATATCGACATAACCTGAAAGGCCGCTCAGCAGGGAAGAAGCCACTGCTCCAAAACCGGCATACAAAAGCCAGACTACGGTTTGCAACTGCACATGGGGACAAAGATTGTACTTTTTGGAGAAATGTCCTCTGGTCTGATGTAACAAAAATAGAACTGTTTGGCCATAATGATGTTATGTTTGGAGGAAAAAGGTGAGGCTTGCAATCCGAAGAACACCATCCCAACCGTGAAGCACGGGGGTGGCAACATCATGTTGTGGGGGTGCTTTGCTGCAGGAGGGACTGGTGCGCGTCACAAAATAGATGGCATCATGAGGGAGGAAAATTAAGTGGATATATTGAAGCATCATCTCAAGACATCAGTCAGGAAGTTAAAGCTTGGGCGCAAATGGGTCTTCGAAATGGACAATGACCCAAAGAATACTTCCAAAGTTGTGGCAAAATGGATTAAGGACAACAAAGTCAAGGTATTGGAGTGGCCATCTCAAAGCCCTGACCTCAATCCCATAGAAAATGTGTGGGCAGAACTGAAAAAGCATGTGTGTGCAAGGAGACCTACAAACCTGACTCAGTTACACCAGCTCTGTCAGGAGGAATGGGCCAAAATTCACCCAACTTATTGTGGGAAGCTTGTGGAAGGCTACCTGAAATGTTCGACCCAAGTTAAACAATTTAAAGGCAATGCTACCAAATACTAATTGAGTGTATGTAAACTTCTGACCCACTGGGAATGTGATGAAAGAAATAAAAGCAGATTTTCTTTTTTTTCTCTACTATTATTCTGACAATTTCACATTCATAAAATAAGGTGGTGATCCTAACTGACCTAAGACAGGGAATTTTTACTATAATTAAATCTCAGGAATTGTGAAAAACTGAGTTTAAATGTATTTGGCTAAGGTGTATGTAAACTTCCGACTTGAACTGTATATGTTCATATTCTCATTCACCCCTTTATATTTGTGTGTATTAGGTACAGTGGGGAGAACAAGTATTTGATACACTGCCGATTTTGCAGGTTTTCCTACTTACAAAGCATGTAGAGGTCTGTAATTTCTATCATGGGTACACTTCAACTATGAGAGACGGAATCTAAAACAAAAATCCAGAAAATCACATTGTATGATTTTTAAGTAATTAATTTGCATTTTATTGCATGACATAAGTATTTGATACATCAGAAAAGCAGATCTTAATATTTGGTACAGAAACCTTTGTTTGCAATTACAGAGATCATACGTTTCCTGTAGTTCTTGACCAGGTTTGCACACACTGCAGCAGGGATTTTGGCCCACTCCTCCATACAGATCTTCTCCAGATCCTTCAGGTTTCGGGGCTGTCGCTGGGCAATACGGACTTTCAGCTCCCTCCAAAGATTTTCTATTGGGTTCAGGTCTGGAGACTGGCTAGGCCACTCCAGGACCTTGAGATGCTTCTTACGGCGCCACTCCTTAGTTGCCCTGGCTGTGTGTTTCGGGTCGTTGTCATGCTGGAAGACCCAGCCACGACCCATCTTCAATGCTCTTACTGAGGGAAGGAGGTTGTTGGCCAAGATCTCGCGATACATGGCCCCATCCATCCTCCCCTCAATACGGTGCAGTCATCCTGTACCCTTTGCAGAAAAGCATCCCCAAAGAATGATGTTTCCACCTCCATGCTTCACGGTTGGGATGGTGTTCTTGGGGTTGTACTCATCCTTCTTCTTCCTCCAAACACGGCGAGTGGAGTTTAGACCAAAAAGCTCTATTTTTGTCTCATCAGACCACATGACCTTCTCCCATTCCTCCTCTGGATCATCCAGATGGTCATTGGCAAACTTCAGACGGGCCTGGACATGCGCTGGCTTGAGCAGGTGGACCTTGCGTGCGCTGCAGGATTTTAATCCATGACGGTGTAGTGTGTTACTAATGGTTTTCTTTGAGACTGTGGTCCCAGCTCTCTCCAGGTCATTGACCAGGTCCTGCCGTGTAGTTCTGGGCTGATAACTCACCTTCCTCATGATCATTGATGCCCCACGAGGTGAGATCTTGCATGGAGCCCCAGACCGAGGGTGATTGACCGTCATCTTGAACTTCTTCCATTTTCTAATAATTGCGCCAACAGTTGTTGCCTTCTCACCAAGCTGCTTGCCTATTGTCCTGTAGCCCATCCCAGCCTGTTGCATGTCTACAATTTTATCCCTGATGTCCTTATACAGCTCTCTGGTCTTGGCCATTGTGGAGAGGTTGGAGTCTGTTTGATTGAGTGTGTGGACAGGTGTCTTTTATACAGGTAACGAGTTCAAACAGGTGCAGTTAATACAGGTAATGAGTGGAGAACAGGAGGGCTTCTTAAAGAAAAACTAACAGGTCTGTGAGATCCGGAATTCTTACTGGTTGGTAGGTGATCAAATACTTATGTCATGCAATAAAATGCAAATTAATTACTTAAAAATCATACAATGTGATTTTCTGGATTTTTGTTTTAGATTCCGTCTCTCACAGTTGAAGTGTACCTATGATAAAAATTACAGACCTCTACATGCTTTGTAAGTAGGAAAACCTGCAAAATCGGCAGTGTATCAAATACTTGTTCTCCCCACTGTAGTTGTTGGGGAATTGTTAGATTACTTGTTAGATATTACTGCACTGTCGGAACTAGAAGCACAAGCATTTCTCTACACTCGCAATAACATCTGCTAACCATGTGTATGTGACCAATAAAATTTGATTTGATTTGATTTTGTGTCGCCTGCTGAATTGAATTGAAAGGCGTTTCGCCGCAGAGAATCATCTGGCTCCTGTATCTGTGAGACACTGGGCTGGTCTGCTAACTCACAGGGTCTCTTAGTGAATAGGTCTGAATACTTTCCGAAGGCACTGTATAGTATGCCGCTGTGCCCCTACGGGCATACTGTATAGTATGCTTACTTACTTTTTCATGTTCTTCTCATTTCTTCTTTTTATTTCTTGTGTGTTCTACCGTATGTAATTTTTAGTGCTACATTGATATTGATTACTGCATTGTTGGGTTTGGAGCTTGCAAGAAAGGCATTTCACTGTACTTGTGCATATGACATTAAAACTTGAAAACTTGATAATTACCTAATAAGTACTATTTTGTTTCTGTGTCATTGTTTGAAACAAGCACCACTATTTGGCAGCCGAAGTACTCACATTGTTACCACATCAATCGTAAACATCAAATTCGTAAATAGTGACCTGGTTCCAGATTTTTTTTGTTCTGTGTTGCACTGTTTGGTATGACAATGACCATAGGAGGAGTTGGCAAGAAAGCAAAGTCAGATATGGGATCAGGCTAGGTAAATAGAGACTGAAACAGGACTGTAAATTAAAGGCAATATCTGACCCGCTAAAATCCTAATTCCCCTCATTCTCCATTTCTCCTCAGCTTGCTGCGTGGTGCAGAGCTGTTGGGAATGCACAAAGTGGTGAAGCCACAGTACGGAGGCGGAACACGCAGGTTTTCCTGTGAGGAACATAACATCTATGAGAACATAGAGAGCGAGTTGTGCTTTTTCACCTCACAGGTTTATATCCGTTATGGCCCTAATCTCCAAACATATGTAAACATCTCTGATATACACTTCATTTCCAAAAGTATGTTGACACCTGCTCGTTGAACATCTCATTCCAAAATCATGGGCATTAATATGTAGTTGGTCCCCCCATTGCTGCTATAACAGCCTACACTCTTCTGGGAAGGCTTTCCACTAGATGTTGGAACATTGCTGCGGGGACTTGCTTCCATTCAGCCACAAGAGCATTAGTGAGGTCGGGCACTGATGTTGGGCGATTAGGCCTGGCTCGCAGTCGGCGTTCCAATTCATCCCTAAGGTGTTTGATAGGGTTGAGGTCAGGGTTCTGTGCAGGCCAATCAAGTTCTTCCGATCTCGACAAACCATTTCTGTATGGACCTCACTTTGTGCACGGCGCATTGTCATGCTGAAACAGGAAAGGGCCTTCCCCAAACTGTTGCCACAAAGTTGGAAGCACAGAATTGTCTAGAATGTTATTGTATGCTGTAGCGTTAAGATTTCCCTTCACTTGAACTAAGGGGCCTAACCCGAACCATGAAAAACAGCCTCAGACTATTATTCCTCCTCCACCAAACTTTACAGTTGGCACTATGCATTCGGGCAGGTAGCGTTCTCAGATTAATCCGTCGGAGCGGCAGATGGTGAAGCGTGATTCATCACTCCAGAGAACGCTTGTCCACTGCCCCAGTCCAATGGCGGCGAGCTTTACACCACTCCAGCTGACGCTTGGCATTGCACATGGTAATCTTAGGCTTGTGTGTGGCTGCTCAGCCAAGGAAACCCATTTCATGAAGCCTCCGACAAACAGTTATTGTGCTAACATTGCTTCCAGAGTCAGGTTGGAACTCGGTAGTGAGTGCTACAACCGAGGACAGATGAATTTTACGTGCTAGGCGCTTCAGCACTCGGCGGTCCGGTTCTGTGAGCTTGTCTGGCCTACCTACCACTTCATTGTTGCTCCTAGATGTTTCCATTTCACAATAACAGCACACTAACAGACCAAGGCAGCTCTAGCAGGGCAGAAATTTGACAAACTTACTTGTTGGAAAGGTGGCATCCTATGACATAGGATGCCACGTTGAAAGTCATTGAGCTCTTCAGTTAGGCCATTCTACTGTCAATGTTTGTCTATGGAGATTGCATGGCTGTGTGCTTGATTGTATACACCTGTCAGCAATGGGTGTGACTGAAATAGCCGAATCCACTAATTTGTAGGGGTGTCCACATACTTTTGCATATATAGTGTATGTCCTGTTGCTGACTTTTACCTTGTTCCCTTAATCTATATGGTTGTTCAGGTCTTACCTTGTCTTTAGGAGCGTCAGAGTATCATCAAGTACTGGCTGGATAACCTACGTGCCAAACCAGGGGCAGTCCTTCACAACATCCACTTCCTGGAGGGACAACCAATCAGTAAACTGTTATTTTTGTATTTCATCAATCCCTTTCTCTACAGCATGACAACAACATATACTGTAAGACGGCTTCATTATTGACTGATAACTATGTGGATTGATCTCAAATGTTTAAATACGTTTGGAGAGTATGGACATGAATAATGTATTCCTCTATTGCTCAGTTGGTAGAGTTTGTAACGTAAGAATAGGGAGTTAGATTCCTGGGACCACACATACGTAAAAAACGTTTTTATTTTTTATTTTTTAATATGCACCCATATGACTGTCAGTTGCAATGGATAAAATCATCTGATAAATGGCATTCACTTTTTATTATAGTTCCAGAACTGGTGGCCAGAGGAGTAATCTGTCAAGTGTTTCCTCTACACGAGCAACGGATCCTCAGTCAGCTGATGACGTCATGGGTCCAAGCTGTCTGTGAGAGACAGCCTTTGGGTGAGCAGCACCTGTTGAGACAATACAGCATTACTTATTGTTACAATTATCAATGGAAAGATACACATTTCCTCAAATGATCATTCACTAGCTGAAGCCAATAACCCATTTTGTCTGTCTTTTGTCCATGTCTGTTGGTCCATGTCTGTTGGTCCCTGTCTGTTGGTCCATATCTGTTGGTCCCTGTCTGTTGGTCCATGGCTGCTGATTCTTGTGTGTTAGATGACGTCTGTGATTACTTTGGGGTGAAAATTGGCATGTACTTTGCCTGGCTGGGCTTCTACACCAACTCCATGCTGTACCCTGCAGTCGTTGGCTTCCTGATGTGGATCCTGGCAGAGGCTGACCAGGTAGGTGATCCAGCATCACATGCCTCAATGGAGACCACACACTGGCCAATAAACCGGTCAATATACAGTAACTAATGTATCATACACAATGTGGTTCAGCCTACTACCTAATCTGCCAGTGACATAGGAGTTGGCAAGATAGCACAAACAGATCGTGGATTAGGCTAAATGTAGCTAACATACACAATGGGATTTCACAGTTATACAATAAAAATCACAGTTATACAATAAAAATGACTCACCTATTGCGGGAATATGCGTAGGTGTTTCTTTTCACAATCACTGCATAAAACAGCATGTAACAAAACATGGACGTGTTGGCCTATACTTCAAAACTGTATCGCCCGCCACAGTTCTTACTATCCCTGTGATATGGCAGGTAGCCTAGCAGTTGAATTCCCCAAGCCAACAAGGTGAAAAATCTGTCGACGTACCCTTGAGCAAGGCACATGACCCTAATTGCTCATCTAATTCGCTCTGGATAAGAGCGTCTGCGAAATGACTTCAATGTAAAATGATACAGTCCATTGTTCTTTTGAGTTACTGTCCCTATGATTTGTATGTATCTCATGTGGCTCACCCACTCCCCAACAGACCAGCCAGGATATCTGCTGTGTAGTGTTTGCCCTTTTCAACGTGGTGTGGGCGACGCTTTTCCTGGAGAGATGGAAGCGGAGAGAGGCCGAGCTGGCATACATGTGGGGAACACTGGACACCCCTGCCGAGCCCCTTGAGGAGCCCCGTCGCCAGTTTCGGGTGAGTGTCCTATTATAGCATCCTATTCATTTCAGAGTTAGGCTGAGATTAATCTCTCGCGGACAGATCTATGTAAACATAACTGGTACCGTAGAATATGTCGGTAAGGAATGGGATGCGTGGGGTAACGAGCAGCAGTCACTGGTTATTTGGACATATCACGATTTCAAAGGTGTTAGAACCGTTCGAATTTTGGAAGGGGATGGAACATTCGGGATGTAACGTGCAAAGAGAGAGGGTGGAGCTCCTTGTTCTGGTTCCGCTCCTTGTTCTAGCATCTCTTCATCTCTTCTCTTAAAATGTTTGGACCCAGAACTTGATCGAGCAGCGGACCAATTACGCAATACTTTAGTTCTGGAGATTAGTCCGAGATTCAATCTGAGGCGCGTTGTAGAGCCATTGACATTTAAAGGTACTTTCCAATTGAGCCGACATCTGCTGTGGGAACATTGCATTTAAAAGACGTATTGTCGATAGCGCTCTACAACACACCTTAGATTGAATCCCAGCCTTAGATTACTACCAGTGCTGTTTGGTTCCTTCAGGACTATGGCCAGAGTACAAATTCCATCACCAGCCTCAAGTAGCTTTTCCCGGGTTGTTCCAGGGCCAGAGTTCACGGGTCTACAGTGATAAGTAATATGAGCTCTAGGCTTGGAGAGTGTTGTGTGAATTCCAAGGGTTGGGGCAGGGAGACATGCCTCCTGAGATTTCTAAACGGGCAGTTGTTACTGTTGCTATCAGGCCCGGCTAGCTCAGTCGGTAGAGCATGAGACTCTTAATCTCAGGGTCGTGGGTTCGAGCCCCACGTTGGGCGTAAATGTTTTAGCTGGCGTTCCTGATCTTCTCAACTACCATTGTGTCTTTGTGGTTTCTAAACAGGCCGTTGTCACTGTTGCATTCAGGCCTGGCTAGCTCATGCGGTAGAGCGTGGGACGCTTCATCTCAGGGTTGTTGGTTTTAGCCCCACGTTGTGCGGTAATGTGTTAGCCGCTTCTCAACTACTGTCTTATCTTTGGGGGACACATGCCTCCTGTGGTTTATAAAGGGGGAGCTAGCGCAGTCAGTAAAGCATGAGACTCTTAATCTCAGCATCATGGGTTCGAGCCCCACGTTGGGAGCAAGCATATTAGTTGGTGCTCGACTAAGCCTGTATCTCTGTGTGCAGGGTGTGAAGCGGTGCAGTCCGATAACAGGCTGTGAGGAGTTATACTACCCACCTTGGAAGAGGACAATGTTCAGGTGGATGGTCAGCCTCCCCATCTGTCTTCTCTGTCTCTGCTTTGTCTTCTTGGCCATGCTCGTCTGCCTGGAGATGCAGGTAAGAGACAGCTAAGTCAACAGGAAATAGCCTCATCAGACATGTTCCCAAAGTCATGATCATCAAACATGGTCTGGTATTGCAAGAAGGTTCAGGGCGGCAGCTTAATTCAAATGAATAATATGTATTGTTGACTCGTTTAGAGGGGAGCTCCTTTCGTCAAAGCACTTGGTAGTATTAATGTCAGGTACAATTAGTGCATTTTTTTATATATAGATTTTTTTCTTTTAACGAGGAAAGTCAGTTAAGAACAAATTCTTATTTACAATGACAGCCTAGGAACAGTGGGTTAACTGCCTTGTTCAGGGACAGAACTAACAGATATTTACCTTGTCAGCTCAGGAATTCAATCTAGCAACCTTTCAGTTACTGGCCCAACACTCTAACCACTATGCTACCTGCCTCCCCATTTAAATACACTATCCCATTTAAATCACATGCAAACCAATTCACTTTTGAGGAGTAGGCACTTTTAAGATAAAAGAGAATGGCTACAGTGTTAATTAACCTGTCTTTCTGTAATTAAATATACCTATGTTGTGGTTTATCTCCTTTTTTTTATAGGAGTTTGTGATGGAAATTAAGGAGTTACCCAGTATCACAAGATTCATTCCTAAAATGTTGCTGGCCATCGTTGTGACTGTATGTGATGAGGTGTATAGGAAGATCGCCCATTGGCTCAATTATATGGGTAAGCTGTGCAGCTGAGATTCATTAATATCAGCACCAGGTGAGGAATGATTGGAACAGTGAGCACCCATCTCAGAATAGAAGTACGGGTCTAGGATCAGGTCCCTCCCTGCCCATGTAATCTTATTCATTATAATATGCAAGGCAAAACTGATCCTAGATCAGCACTCTTAGTCTGAGATGCTTTAAGAATACTGGCTTTGATCTCTTCAGAGGGGCATACTACGATGCAAGCTAGATCTACTCAGGGTTTTCAAAAGATAGCCAGCTTCAGTTAGCTTTTCATCCGTATTACGACTGTGGACAATGGTGTAGTGGAGGCTATACGCAGGTATACGCCGTATACCCACTTTTTTTTCAGTCGGCATTGCATATACTAATTTCTTAATCCCCACTGATGGGTATCAAATTAGTGATGTGGAGGTACACGGCGTATAAATTAATAAGGCTGATGGAAAGATCTGAATGTTTCGCTTAGAATTTTGATAAATAGTATTTTTTCACATTTTAAGTGCAGCAATGTGCACATGGTGGTACTGTAGGCCTACACGCGAATGTTCCAAAATGCAATTTGTAGGAAAACACCGTTCTAAAATGCTCAAGCGGTTTCATGAACAGAGATGGAAATATCTGTTTGAATTTTAGAAAGGGGGAGATCTAAAGATGCAACAACTATCATGGTTTGCTAATACTGTGTGACTAGGATAATGCCTTTGGCTGCTAGACAATGAAAGAAAGTTGATTTGAAAACCAATAGAACAGGAGAGCGCATATGAGGAAGTGTTTAAAAAAAAATCCCTCAACATTCCTATGATCGGTTTTTGGCTTGGCTACTTTGAAACAAGGTAAGACATGCCTCACAATATGAAGTGAAATGTCCATGTTTCAAACAATTAAGGAACAGGAAAAATATATTGGAGCTAATGATAGGCCTAACTGTCTTCGGGTAGATGGAAAGACTTTCCCAAAAATCTTCTCAGTTAAATGTTAACTAGCTATAAAGTAGCCTATGCTTAGCTGGCAGAATAATATCTTGATTATTTGCATCAATCCAGTGGCCAATTGTTTTGCAAACTCCATCTCATGTGCGCTACTGAAACACCGCTAACCAAACAACAGTGCTAGGTGCCTGCACACTTGAATAAAAGGGTAACAAACAAAAAAATATCTCTGATTTTTCCCAGACCTCAAAAGTGGTCACCTGATGTGGTTTAATTAAGCATTGTTGTGGACTTAGAACATGCAATTGGTTGTTTTTCTATAAATAAAAGTGTGACTTTGAGAGCGAAAACCGGAAGAAGAAAAATACAAATCTGAAACCTGTGAATTTCTGACTCAGTTGACTGTCACGACTTCCGCCGAAGTCGGTCCCTCTCCATGTTCGGGCGGCGTTCGGCGGTCGACGTCACCAGCCTTCTAGCCATCGCCAATCCATTTTGCGTTTTCCATTTGTTTTGTCCTTGTCTTACACACCTGGTTTCATTTCCCCAATTACGTGTTCATTATTTAACCCTCTGTTCCCCCATGTTTGTTTGTGAGTGATTGTTTGTTTGTAATATCAATCAATCAATCACATTTGTTTATAAAGCTCCTTCTTACATCAGCTGACGTCGTCTCAAAGTGCTGTACAGAAACGCAGCCTAAAACCCCAAACAGAAAGCGATGCAGGTGTAGAAGCACGAAGAAGAATTCTAAACTAAGGGACCAGCTAAGCTCGTCATCAATGACACTGTTTATTTTCTAAAGCATTACTTGTCCTAACCTGGGTATCTTCAACCTTGAGGTAGTCAGGGGGAAAAACTCCTGGTCCCTCCCGTTGACCCCGGGGTCAGAACCCCGCCCCTGTCTCCCCGGGGTCAGAACCCCGCCCCCGTCGCCCCCGGGGTCAGAACCCCGCCCCCGTCTCCCCGGGGTCAGAACCCCGCCCCGGTAATACGTACGTTATTGTGGGCTCGCATATTTGCGTTGTATTTGTGAATATTTGAGTAAATTACATTTATTACTCACATCTGCTGTCCTGCGCCTGACTACTCTACACCAGCTACACACAGGCAATATTACATTGACAGCCTCATTTATCTATTTCAATAGTAGGCCTACTATTAGCCTACTTGCTCAGAACAGCTTGGGTTGGCCTGACTGTGAAACACCAATATGGGATTTATCATTTTAGATCATTCAGAGTACGTCACGGTTTCTCACAGAATTTTTCACACGGTGCGCCTTTTCTTCCCCGGCCGGGCCGTTTGGATTTTGTTTAGCAAAATTAGAGTATACCCACTTCTCCAGGCACCGCTACGCCACTGACGGTGGATATTGCTCGTCCACCTGCCACCAACTTTAGCAGACTTGTAACTGTGCGTGCATGTCGCATGTGACTTGTTGAATGCCGAACTCTTCATTGAGACAATGCTGAAACATCCATGGGCGATTCAGTGCCACATTTTCATTTGTGGCGAAGTCAAAATGAAAGAAAAGTTATCTTGCAGATTTAGCAGGCTATGGTGTGAAATAGGCTTTTAGAAGTTCCGTCTTTATTTTATTACTTATTGTTAATGCCGTCTTTGTTGTGCTTATTAATGTGTGCTTTTTTCCCATTCCTATCGATAAAATAATTTTTATTAAGTATTTTAACATGACTATTTCTTAACACACACAAAAACAATATTTAAATCAGTCGTTTTCCTCAAATGAAGATGCCGATGACGCAATCTTTGTCAAAGGGAGGAAATCTGTTTTAATTGGTCCTCAACTTGCAGCTCAGACATTTCATTGAGGAGTAGTAGAGTTAGCCCTGAGTTAGCCTGCCCTGGAGCAGGTTAGTTCTGAAGGAATCGTTGCCATATAAATGTACCTGTCTAAAATGTGAGCCACTTCCGTGGTACCGGTTATCCCGAGTTGAACTCAAAAATTGACCAAAGTTACCTCGCTAACTCCTCAAACCAGGTACGTAGTGTTGTACAAAGTGATCACACAGGTTTGTTCAGTAATCAGTATCAAATGGAGCAATGTCTTTTGATGATTGGTATTATTTTCTTACAGAGAACTACAGACTTCAGAGTGCCTATGAGAATAATCTCATCATTAAAATGGTTTTTGTAAGTTAGATATTTCTTACATTTTTATTTAGACCATACTAACCACTGTTATTCACGGGGGTGTATTATTGACTAACACTTTTGTATATATGTTTAGGAATGCCATGTCTGATTGAAAGTCCTTCTCTTCATTTTGCAGTTTGAGTTTATAAATTCTTACCTTAGCCTTTTCTACATCGGATTCTACCTCAAGGACATGGAGCGACTGAAGGAGGTAAAAATCTGTCAATTAGATTCGGATAATGGAAAACACGATTGAACAAAATGATTTCCCCCAAAGAATAGCAACTGAATCATTCACACTGTCTCCTCACAGACGCTAGCCACTCTCCTGATCTTCCGCCAGTTCCTCCAGAACATCAAGGAGGTGCTCCAGCCTTATCTGTACGAGCATCACAAACTAGGAGTATTTACCCCCAAGGTCGTGTGGGAGATTCTCCAGGCCATAGTGCTCAAGTACAGCCGCCTGGTTCTAGGAAAGGCCCAGGCTTCATGGACTATCCAGTCCCTGCTAAGCCCCAAAGGCCCTGCCACACTTCCTGGACAGACAGAACAGAAGAAGAGAGGAGATCTAAAAGCTGGCTATAGGTTTACAGAGGAAGAGTGGGACATAAATGACACACTGAGGCAACGGAAGATTAGCTTCAATGAGAAGGTGGATGTTGCCAGGGACATTGCCTTGGCGACCCAGCCAGAGGACAGTCCCACGTTGGTGGAGGAGGGCATGGATCCTTCCAGCATCTTTGAGATAGCCACTGACATTGTCACCTATGAGTCCTCTGAGACCAAGGGGACTAGTGTCTCCCCACCAAATGGCTATGACACGCTAGTATGTCAGAGATGGACGAGTCCAATCCCAGAGAAAGAGGCGACAAAGTCCTGGATTGACCCGCCTGATGAGCCCAAGTCTGTCATTCTCAGCCAAGCAGAGGTTGAGAGCTGCATGCAGACATATGAGGTGTGTCTTAGTCATCAGATCTGTTGTTATGAACTTGACCGTCGGTTTATATTGGACATGTGTTTAGTTTAATGGACTTGGACAGTATTTCTGGCTAGTGTTAGTAGCTGGTACATGCAGTAGTACATTCACATTTAAAGTAAAAAGTGATTTGAAACACAAATGCTATTCTATGTGACTTTGTGACTATGTGACTTTGGCCTCTAACCTTTGACCTCTGAGCCAACAGGACACCCTGCAGGACTACCAGGAGATGTTCATCCAGTTTGGCTACGTGGTGCTCTTCTCCTCTGCCTTCCCGCTGGCTGCTATGTGGGCCCTCATCAACAACATAATCGAAATCCGGAGTGATGCCTTGAAGCTCTGCACAGGCCTGCAGAGGCCCTTTGGCCAGAGGGTGGAGAGCATTGGACAGTGGCAGGTCATTTGTCGCTCACATCTGGGCCCGTATTCAAAATGTTTCCCTTGTTCATATAATCCTATTCATTATGATCTAAATGGCAAAAATCATCCTAGGTCAGCACTCCTACTCTCCAATATGAGTTTATCCTGGAATAACCCAGGACATACAGTATATTCACATAATTTAGACATACAGTATATAGACACTGAGCGCACAAAACATTAAGAACACCTTCCAAATATTGAACAGCCTCAATTAATCTGGGCATGGACTCTACAAGGTGTCGAAAGCGTTCCACAGGGATGCTGGCCCATGTTGACTCCAATGCTTCCCACAGTTGTGTCAAGTTGGCTGGTGGACTGTTGAGTGTGAAAAATCCAGCAGCGTTGCAGTTCTTGACACAAACATGTGTGCCTGGCACCAACTACCGTACCCCGTTCAAAGGCACTTTTTTGTCATTTTGTGTTGCCTTTCACCCTCTGAATAGCCCACATACACAATCCATGTCTCAATTGTCTCAAGGCTTAAAAATCCTTCTTTAACCTGTTGTCTCCTCCCCTTCATCTACACTGATTGAAGTGGATTTAACAAGTGGCATCAATACACTCAGTGTAAATCTATATACTGTATGTCTAAATTATGTGAATATACTGAAAAACAAGATGGCGCTGACAGAGATGGTCGCCTCGCTTCGAGTCCTTAGGAAACTATGCAGTATTTCGTTTTTTTTTAATGTATTATTTCTTACATTGTTACCCCAGGAAATCTTAAGTCTTACTACATACAGCCGGGAAGAACTATTGCATATAAGAGCGACGTCAACTTACCAACATTATGACCAGGAATACGACTTTCCCGAAGCGGATCCTCTGTTCGGACAACCACCCAGGACAATGGACCTAATCCCAGAAGCTGACCTAAAACAACGGCGCCGCAGAAGGGGCAGATGGAGCGGCCTCCTGGTCAGGCTCCGTAGACGTGCACATCGCCCACCGCTCCCGAGTATACTACTCGCCAATGTCCAGTCTCTTGGCAACAAGGTAGATGAAATTCGAGCAAGGGTTGCCTTCCAGAGAGACATCAGAGATTGTAACATTCTCTGTTTCATGGAAACATGGCTCTCTCGGGATCGGTTCAGCCACCGGGCTTCTCTAAGCATCGCACCAACAGAGTTAAACTCCTCTCTGGGAAGAGAAAGGGCGGGGGTGTATGCTTCATGATTAACTCATGGTGTAATCATAACAACATACAGGAACTCAAGTCCTTCTGCTCACCCGACCTATAATTCCTTACAATCAAATGCCGGCCATATTATCTCCCAAGATAATTCTCGTCAGTTATCGTCACAGCTGTGTACATTCCCCCTCAAGCAGACACCAAGACGGCCCTCAAGGAACTTCACTGGACTCTATGTAAACTGGAACCATATATCCTGAGTCTGCATTTATTGTAGCTGAGGATTTTAATAAAGCAAATTTGAGAACAAGGCTACCTAAATTCTATCAGCATATTAAGTGCACTACGCGTGGGTGTAAAACACTCGATCACTCCTACTCTAACTTCTGTGATGCATACGAAGCCCTCCGCCGCCCTCCCTTCGGCAAATCCGACCACGAGGCCATCTTGCTCCTACCGTCTTATAAGCAGAAACTCAAACAGGATGAACCAGTGACTAGAAACATTCAACGCGGGTCTGACCAATCGGAATCCTTGCTTCAAGATTGTTTTGATCACGCGGTCTGGGATATGTTCCGGTCAACCTCAGATAACAACATCAATCTATATGCTGACTCTGTGAGTGAGTTTATAAAGAAGTGCATTGGAGATGTTGTACCCACTGTGACTATTAAAACCTACCCTAACCAGAAAACGTGGATGGATGGCGGCAAACCACTGCATTTAAGAATGGAAAGAGGTCTAGGAATATGGCTGAATATAAACAGTATAGTTATTCCCTCCGCAAGGCAATCAAACAAGCGAAATGCGGTACAGGGACAAAGTAGAGTCGCAATTCAACGGCTCAGACACAAGATGTATGTGACAGGGTCTACAGGAAATCACGGACTACAAAAATAAATCCAGCCACATCACTGACACCGACGTCATGCTTCCAGACAAACTAAACACCTTCTTTGCAAGCTTTGAGGATAATACAGTGCCACCGTCACGGCCCACTAACAAGGACTGCGCCCACCCCTCTCCTTCTCCGTGGCCGACGTGAGTAAAACATTTAAACGTGTTAACCCTCGCAAGGCTGACGGCCCAGACGGCATCCCTAGCTGCATCCTCAGAGCATGTGCAGAACAGCTGGCTTGTGTGTTGTCCTTACATATTCAATCGCTCCCTATCCCAGTCTGCTGTTCCCACATGCTTCAAGATGGCCACCATTGTTCCTGTACCAAAGAAGGCAAAGATAACTGATAACTAAATGACTACCGCCACGTAGCACTCACTTCTGTCATCATGAAGTGCTTGAGAGACTAGTCAAGGATCATATCACCTCCACCTTACCGGCCACTCTAGACCCACTTCAGTTTGCATACCGCCCCAACAGGTCCATAGACAATGCAATCGCCATCACACTGCACACTGCCCTATCCCATCTGGACAAAAGGAATACCTATGTAAGAATGCTGTTCATTGACTACAGCTCAGCATTCAACACCATAGTACCCTCCAAGCTTATCATCAAACTGAAGGCCCTGGGTCTCAACCCCGCCCTGTGCAATTGGGTCCTGGACTTTCTGATGGGCCGCCCCCAAGTGGTGAAGGTAGGAAACAACATCTCCACTTCGCTGACCCACAAGGGTGCATGCTCAGCCCCTTCCTGTACTCCCTGTTCACCCACGACTGCGTGGCCATGCACGCCTCCAACACAATCATCAAGTTTGCAGACGACACAACAGTAGTGGGCTTGATTACCAACAATGATGCGACAGCCTACAGGGAGGAGGTGAGGGCACTCGGAATGTGATGTCAGGAAAACAACCTCTCACTCAACATCAGCAAAACAAAGGAGATGATCGTGGACTTCAGGAAACAGCAGAGGGAGCACCCCCCTATCCACATCGAAGGGACAGCAGTGGAGAAGGTGGAAAGTTTTTAGTTCCTCGGCGTACACATCACAGACAAAATGAAATGGTCCACCCACACAGACAGTGTGGTGAAGAAGGCGCAACAGCACCTCTTCAACCTCAGGAGGCTGAAGAAATGTGGCTTGTCACCCAAAACCCTGACAAACTTTTAAAGATGCACAATCGAGAGCATCCTGTCGGGCTGTATCACGCAACTACACCGCCCTCAACCGCAAGGCTATCCAGAGGGTGGTGCGGTTTGCACAACGCATCACCGGGTGAACTACCTGCCCTCCATGACACCTACAGCACCCGATGTCGCAGGAAGGCCAAAAAGATAATCAAGGACAACAACCACCCGAGCAACTGCCTGTTCACACCGCTACCATCCAGAAGGCGAGGTCAGTACAGGTGCATCAAAGCTGGGACCGAGAGACTTAAAAACA
This sequence comes from Salvelinus alpinus, assembly GCF_045679555.1. NCBI lineage: Eukaryota > Metazoa > Chordata > Actinopteri > Salmoniformes > Salmonidae > Salvelinus > Salvelinus alpinus. The sequence continues at coordinate 34,768,167 of NC_092108.1, forward strand.
ACTTCTATCTCAAGGCCATCAGACTGCTAATCAGCAATCACTATCTCAGAGAGGCTGCTGCCTACATTGAGACCCAATCACTGGCCACTTTAATAAATGGATCACTAGTCACTTTAAACAATTCCACTTTAAATAAAGCCACTTTAATAATGTTTACATATCTTACATTACTCATATCAAATGTATATACTGTATTTATACCATCTATTGCACCTTGCCTATGCCGCTCGGCCATCGCTCATCCATATATTTATATGTACATATTCTCATTCACCCCTTTCGATTTGTGTGTATTAGGTAATTGTTGGGAAATTGTTAGATCACTTGTTAGATATTACTGCACTGTCGGGAACTAGAAGCACAAGCATTTCGCTACACTCGCATTAACATCTGCTAACCATGTGTATGTGACCAATAACATTTTATTCGATTTGAATAAGGGATCATAGCTTTCATCTGGATTCACCTGGTCAGTCTATATCTAGGAAAGAACGGGTGTTCATAATGTTTTGTACACTCAGTGTATATTTACCCCGTCTGCAATTAAGCTCAGAGAACCATTTTAGAATCAGGAATTTCAAGCATCTCTGCAAAAAAGCATGCTAACAGTTATTTATTTCATAAAGTTATTTTCCCTCCGAGATTTCACTCTCTCTGTGTGCAGACAGCAATGGAGGCCATGGGCTTGATAGCCATTATGGTGAACTGTTATCTGATTGGCCAGTGTGGTCAGCTGCAGCGTCTCTTCCCCTGGCTGAGCCCTGAGATGGTCATCATCTCCATCGTGGTACTGGAGGTAAAACGCAGCCGGCCATTTTGTCTTCACTCTGTGACACCTAGTAGATCGATGCCACAAATACAGACAACAATCGTAGCAATTGTGGTACTTTTTAAATACTACCTTTATCAAAACCAAGGACATTGTACATAAATCCACAAAGATTACAGAATATAAAACAATGGAGCATAGCAAAAAAAGGAGGAGGTGTTGTCTAAGCACAAGTGAATAGCCTTCACTCAAAGATGACATCTTGTTTTGAATATCAATTGCAGCATTGTACAAGAAGTTAGATCCACATTGTGCTGTCTTCAAAAATAAAAAGGAAAGGACAGGTAATTGAGAAAAACTATTGCTTAAATGCATGTGCCCAATGTGCGGCTCAAACCCACGACCCTGAGAGTAAGAGTCATGCTTTCCTGGCTGATCTAGCCCGGCTTGAGAAGAGCAAGCAGCTCCCTCTACACACCACACACAGCATTGCAACATCACACATACTCTATCCACTCTGGTATAGGTTAAGATCACATTATTCATCAATTGTACAGAAGGTCTAACCGAAATTTGACTTCCGCTTTATCCCAAACCCTCCGTAAGACACACATACATATATAGGTTGGAGAGGTTGGAGCAGGGGGCTGCCACATTGGATGCCCGCAGAGCAGTTGTGGGGAGGTTTAAGTGCCGTGCTCAAGGGCACAACGGCAGGCAATGGCATCTAGGATTTGATACCAGCTATCTATACTTTTCTGTGTTCTCATGTCAGTGTTTGTTTCCTTTCTTGTTTTGGGATATACAGCATTTTGCCATCCTCCTCAAATACGTCATCCATGTGGCCATCCCTGATATACCTGGATGGGTCGCAGACCAGATGGCCAAACTAGAGTACCGTCGAAGGGAGGCTTTCAAGGTACAGTTGTATAGCTCTAAACACTTTTGGCTAAATCCACAGAGCAAGCTGTTATATAATGTACTTCACATCTCACCCTTGTCTATCACTATCATCCTCCAAGTTTGTGTCCTTTTGGTGGATTTTCTTTGCATTTTCTGATACATATAGCCACTGTAGGGCATATTTTTGTACTGACACCAGTATGTATGACACTTCATTTGAACCCTCTGGTAACGTTGGCCTTCATAATAACATAATCCTGTCATAATGTCATTACATAACTTATTTCATACAGTCATGAAAGCTGTATGCATATGGCATCTAACTTTACACAGTCATGAAACAAACCAAAGTTGGTCGCAATCTAGGTTTCCATCCAATTGGTGACAGATTTGCATGCGAATATTCTAGAATCTGCAAAAAAGAAAATATGCAAATTTCCCCACCAGTGGAATGTTTCCACCAAAAAGACTTGTTGCGGATAAAAAAAACAGTGCGTGATGATATAGTGCACACAAAATGTACTTTTTCGCGTAAGTTTACAGTACCAGTCAAAAGTTGACACTCCTACTCATTCCAGGGTTTTTCTTTATTTTTACAATTTTCTACATTGTAGAATAATAGTGAAGACATCAAAACTATGAAATAACACATATGGAATCATGTAGTAACCAAAAAATATATTTGAGATTCTTCAAAGTAGCCACCCTTGTCTTGATGACAACTTTGCACACTCTTGGCATTCTCTCAACCAGCTTCATGAGGTAGTCACCTGGAATGCATTTCAATTAACAGGTGTACCTTGTTAAAAGTTAATTTGTGGAATTTATTTTCCTTAATGCGTTTGAGGCAATCAGTTTTGTTGTGACAAGGTAGGGTTGGTATACAGAAGATAGCCCTATTTAATAAAAGACCAAGTCCATATTATGGCAAGAACAGGTCAAATAAGCCAAGAGAAACAACAGTCCATCATTACTTTAAGACATGAAGGTCAGTCAATCCAGAAAATGTCAAGAACTTTTAAAGTTTCTTCAAGTGCAGTCGCAAAAACGATCAAGCGCTATGATTAAACTGGCTCTCATGAGGAACGCCACAGGAAAGGAAGACCCAGAGTTACCTCTGCTGCAGAGGTTAAGTTCATTAGAGTAACCAGCCTCAGAAATCGTCAATTAACTGCACCTCAGTTCGCTCGCGCACATGTTGATTTTGTCCACCTACACCAGACGCGATCAGGACATGCTGGTTGAAATATCAAACCGAACTCTGAACCAACTACATTAATTTGGGGACAGGTCAAAAAGCATTAAATATTAATGGCAATTTAGCTAGCTAGCTTACTGTTGCTAGCTAATTTGTCCTGGGATATAAACATTGGGGTGTTATTTTACCTGAAATGCACAAGGTCCTCTGCCCTGACAATTAATCCATAGATAAAATGGTAAACTGAGTTTGTTTCTAGTAATCTCTCCTCCTTCAGGCTTCTTCTTCTTCTTTGGACTTTATATGGAGGTTGGCAACCAACTTTAAGGTGCATTGCAACCACCAACTGGACTAGAGTATGGACCTCAGTTCAGCTTTCAATCACCCACGTGGTTAAATGCTCTTAAAACCAATGAGGAGTTGGTAGAGGTGGGACTTGCAGCGCGTCAAGCGTCAAAAATAGAACAAAATTATATTTTAGCGCCTGGCTATGCAGACGCTCGCGAGCAGTTTGGATGAAATTATTGAATAACATGTATTGTGTACATTTATTTTGCAGTGCTCGGACACGTAATGAGAGTGGTGTGGTCAGCATGTTATGGTGATGTTTTCACGCACCACTGACGTTTGTCCAAAAACCCGCCGAAATACAAAGTTTGAAGTAGGAAAGACGTCGAGAGGAAATCATGGCTCTCGATGTAAAGTCCAGAGCAGACGGAAGTGCATGCAGGTAATGTCATATGACTTGTTCAGAATGAGGAGTAAAATGTTGCTAATCCATGGATAAAAGTGGACTAAACGGTGATTGATATCCAAGGCCTAAGAAGAAGACTTTCTTGGGCTGTTGTGTTTTTGAAGGAAGACATGGCTGGAGTTTCGGCGTGGAAGAGTGAGTCGGAAATGGCAGCGAGTAGTGCCGACCTAACAAACTGTAGTGTAGCCTAATAAACTGTTTCCCGAGTCGTAGTGGGAGGACCACATACCATATCATCGGGTGTCTCCAAATTGACGATGATGTGATGGTTATTATATCAATATTTGCGTATATAAAGGCATTTCCACCACCATTTCCCACATAATACATTTTACCGACACAAAAAGAACCCATCATGTCGAATGAACAAATGATCTGTCGGCATTTAGAAAATTACACTGAAACTTATGATATAATATAATATGATATATGACTTTACACGCATAAAAACTGTGGATGGAAACGTGGTTACAGATAGTGTTGCCTGCCAAGTCTGCTTTCTTTCTGCCACATATTATACATACAGTATTACCTTGTTCATATGCAGAAGCACGAACGTCAGGCCCAGCAGCACTCCCAGCAGCAGCTGAGGAGGCAGCTTGAGGAGGAGGAGCTGCAGCGTCAGGTGGAGCTCCAGGCCGAGGCCCAGCAGGAAAGCGAGTACCACAAGGCTGACAACCAGCACCACCATGACAAGACCCAGTGGAAGCCTGTGGACAAGCCCAAGAGACCCAGCTCTCTGCTAGGTAACAGCAATGTGATGAAGCTCAAGCAGATCTTCCCCCAGCAGGGGAAGTTCTCCTCGGGCACGGCCCTCTCCCCTCAGTCCCCAACCGGGGGAGAAGCCAAACTAGCAGGCTTCCTCAGCTTCAAGTTCCGGAAGTCTCCGGAGTTGAAGAAGGAGCTGTTGTCGGTAACACCAATACCGGGGACCGTGGTGACGGCTGCGTCCGTGAACCAGGAGAGGTCCCAGTCCCCCAACAGGACCTTCAGCCCAGGGAAGCTATTCAGCTTTAGCAGATCAGAGGGGGCAGTGGTGTGTGCGAACGGGCCTCAGCCCTCCAAACCAGGCGATGCTATCCCTCAAACGACTCCTAACAGTCAGCCCACCAGGCAGGACCTGAATACAACTCCCTCAGGCGAGTTGTTACCCTCATCTGAGAGCGAGAGGGGAGAAGCAAGACAATCTAACGATACTGACACTTCTGGCTCCAAGTGTTAGTCAATCATCATGGCAATATGTAAAATGTAAGAAAGGGATGCAGAGAACAATGACTTGTTATTCTTGTTAACATGTCAACATGGTTTAGGTCATACTGAATAAACTAAATAAGCTAAGATGTAATGTAAGGTCAGAATGTAAGGTCAGGTTTTGGGTTCATTCTCCACCATCCAAATGATATGACAGTAAATATAGGCTATATCTGTTCTATATACTGACACCCTAAAGCATATATGTCAGAGTCAAGGCCCGCGGGCCACATCCGGCCCGCGAGAAGGTTTTTTACGGCCCCTGGGATGATCTTGATTTATTATTAGAACCGGCCCGCAGACCGCAGCAAGCCGGCAGCCCGCAGATCTTTTACACGCACCAATACTACATTTCCCACAATGCAACGGTGACGCACCGAGCAGTAGGCTGCTGTGTAAATGAGATGGAGCTGCCTTGGGAAAAACTCGTGGGTTTGACAACCGACGGAGCACCTGCGATGTGTGGACACAGGAGCGGACTGGTGGCGAAGATACGGGAAAAGATGCAAGAGGAAAACGCGACAGGTGAGCTGACAGCTTATCATTGTATCATACACCAGGAAGCGTTGTGCGGTAAAGCCTTGAAAATGGAGCATGTAATGAGCATCATCACGCGCACAGTTAACTTTATCAGAGCCAAAGGTTTGAATCACCGCCAGTTCAAGGCATTTCTGACGGAGTTAGAAACGGAGCATGGTGATTTGCCTTATCACACAGAGGTGCGATGGCTAAGCCAGGGAAAGGTGCCTTGAATACCGGTTTCTTTCATTTAATGTTCATGTTATGGGGATTTTTATATAAAGGAAATTTGTCTTTTGTGTCTGTTGAAAATTAAAGATTACTGACAGAGCCATAAGAAAATATTGCTTTATTTATCTGATCATATTGGAATATATTTGTTAGGTTTTCAGTAGGTTCAATTAGGTTCACTAGACTATATGCGTCATTTAAAAATTTTTCAATGAACATTCGAACAGTCCGGCCCTCGGCTTGTAGCTAAATTTTTTATTTGGCCCTCCGTCCATTTGACTTTGACACCCCTGCCCTAAAGGATACTATGTACAAATTGTAACAGTTTACCCCCTTGAATGAGGCCCGCCGTAGTACCATAACTAAATGCAGTTATAAGACTGCATGACTTGTGGTTCTGATCATCATGAAGCAATTCTGTAAGATCTGGATGGCAGTTTATTCCATCCCATATTTTGTCTTTCCATTCATCAGATTTGATGTGTAAAAAGCATGGCGAAACATCTGCATGCCTGAAATAAATGTCTTATTCAGCACCTTATAAGCCAAAGACATCTTATATTCCTGCAATAGTACAGAATGAGTACAACATTCACTGTGACTGACAGATATTCTATTTTTCTTAACTTTGTTTTTCTATTAATTATTTTATTACATGAAATAGTGAATGTACCTCGATGCAAAACACACTCCAATAAACTTCATGAGACCAGAGGAAATGTAATGCATCACTTTTTGAACACATTCTACCACAGCAAGGATGATAACTATGATATAAAATAGAATACACTATATATATACAAAAGTATGTGGACACAGCCATGCAATCTCCATTGACAAACATTGGCAGTAAAATGGCCTTACTGAAGAGCACTATCACAGGATGCCACCTTTCCAACTAGTCAGTTTATCAAATTTCTGCCCTGCTAAAGCTGCCCCGGTCAACTGTACGTGCTTTTATTGTGGAACTGTGAAGTGCAACAAGTGGAAACATCTAGGAGCAACAAAAGCTCAGCTGCGAAGTGGTAGGCCACACAAGCTCACAGAATGGGACCGCTGAGTGCTGAAGCGCTTAGTGCATAAAAATCATCTGTCCTTGGTTGCAACACTAACTACCGAGTTCCAAACTGCCTCTGTAAGCAACATCAGCACTATAACAGTTAGTCGGGACCACAAGTCTAAGATCACCATGCGCAATGCCATGCGTCGGTTTGAGTGGTGTAAAACTCACCGCCATTGTGGCAACAGTTTGGGGAATGACCTTTCCTGTTTCAGCATGACAATGCCCCGTGCACAAAGCGAGGTCCATACAGAAATTGTTTGTTTAGAGCGGTGTGTAACAACTTGACTGGCCTGCACAGAGCCCTGACCTCAACCACATCGAACACCTCTGGGATGAATTGGAACACCAACTGCGAGCCAGGCCTAATCGCCCAACATCAGTGCCCGACCTCACTAATGCGCTTGTGGCTGAATGGAAGCAAGTCCCCGCAGCAATGTTCCAACATTTAGCCGAAAGCCTTCCCAGAAGAGTGGAGGCTGTTATAGCAGCAAAGGGGTACCAACTCCATATTAATGCCCAAGATTTTGGAATGAGATTTTAGATGAGCAGGTGTCCACATACTTTTGGTCATGTAGTGTAGCTTAAAGTCTGGGTAGGAGGCAACGCAATGGATATGTCTGCAAGAACACATGGATAGGGTAGCCTGTTGACCTTTTATTGAATAGATTGTGTCTTTGTAGGTGTAACCAGTGTGAAATGGCTAGCTAGTTAGCAGTGCGCGCTAGTAGCGTTTCAATCGGGTGACGTCTCTCACTCAGAGACCTTGAAGTAGGCCTAGTTGTTTCTCTTGCTCTGCAAGGGCTGCAGATTTTGTGAAGTGATAGGTAACGATGCTTCGATGGTGACTGTTGTCGATGTGTGCAGAGGGTCCTTGGTTCAGGCCCAAGTTGGGGCAAGGAGAGAGACGGAAGCAATCCTGTTACAAGGGCTTCAGACGGTGTAACAGATGATGATTTGATAGATGTAGCGACCTGGTACTGTAGTCAATAACTCCTCTCTAGTGGTCCGTGCTGTTTGGTTGAGAGGACTTACGGTAACCACTGCAGACGGGGTATTTAAAGGGCTAGCCCCACCCCTTTCAGGAGTTGGTGATCTGGTTGATTAGTTGACAGGTGTGTGGCGACTAATAAGAAGCAGGCTCCCCTTCAGGTATATCCCCTCCAGGTAGGAGCGGATTCGCACATATAACTATAACATGAGCTAGCATGGCGACTTCTTTATCATGTAGCCTGCCTATTCCTACCGTGTGTAGTTACATTCTTGACTAGCTACCTTTATGTTTATAAGAAATATGTTTCAGTGAATTCCAACATGAGAAAAAAAAACATACCTCACGGATGCTCAGTAGAAACAAACATTCATAAGCAAATCAACACAATAGCCAGGTAACTTTATTGAGAACATCTTTTCAGAGGGTCATTTCCATATGAATTCAGTCTAGCTGACGATCAGTTACCATTCTGTTCCTTGGTGATGCGAGCTGCCTACGTGTTAATGTTGAGAATGTGTTTTTTTTTAAATAAAGTAAAATGAAGGACTCCTTCGTTCAATTCTCAATAGTAAACAGCGTGATGACCTTAATAGACATTGTGTGCTGCGATTTAAACTGTGTGAATGTGCCAAGCCCCACATTCACACAGTTTAAATCACAGCACACAATGTCTATTAAGGTTAACTTACTTTATCAACAAAATAATTCTCAACATTAACACATGTAGACAGCTAGCATCACCAAGGAACATAATGGTAGCTGATCGTCAGCCAGCCTCAAGATCACCTCAAACAAGATGAGCTGACGCCACCTAAAACATATGTCCTGCAGAGTTTATACTGTACATGCTTTCAAACAACAATTAAGTGTGACTGTTTCAGGTAAGATATGATTATCTAATGATCTAAAGGTTCTGGACACTGCGAGTCCTTGAACTATTACCTGATAATGGTCTAAGGTAACAAACCATGTATACACAGCCCATAGTTTTGGACAGGATTCACAACTACACTATCAGATCATTGTAAATAGCAACAGAGGGATATAGAGAGCATATCCGGAACAATACGCCCCATTTTAGTATTTACATTGGTCAAACTATGCCCCACATTAACAGTTTAACATCAGCTGGTTACTTTTGAGACAAGATTCTATACACCTGAATGGCACATTTACCCCACATATTGACTTAAGTCCTTTTAGCAAGGCATATCCTATAGGTTCACACAGATCGATTGACCTAAGTTGCAACTCAGCAGCTATGCTTTTACTTGTGGAGCCATGCCATGTTAAGAGTCAGGTAAGTCCACTTCCCTATACTATCCAGACACTTATCTGCATCAAGATAACTTTTCTAGATGTGATGACAATCTAGCTGCTAGTGGTAGATTGTAGCACGTCTACGGGGAAACAACGTTTATGCACATTGACAAACATCGAGCATTGTGTGTTATGTATTGCTGCAAAATTGGTCTGTTTTTTATACTGTAGAAGGGTTTGCCCCAATATGAGCCTGTGGGAGCATTCTCCATATTCACACCACTAATCCCCTCCTTAACTCAACAGCGTGTGCATTTCCTCCACTGTCGTCACAATGTAAACAGAGGGAGGATCCTTAACTGATCAAGAAACATTTCCATTAAGGCAATTAAATCACTCAAACTAGGTGACGTCAACACTTTCAGGAATGCAGCCTTCTGAGGCAGCATTCCCCACAACAACCTGAGACTAATTCAATCTGAAGTCTATACACAGTCTTCCCTTTTCAGTAACTGTAATAATTGTTGGGGATCTCACAAGCATCCTTCAGTGTTATGGTATACCTCCGTCATCGCATTTATCTCAAACTAAAATAAGAGGCTGTGGGGACAATATTCTATTTACTCCAAGCCCAGAAGGATGTACATAAATAGCATAGAACTTAATTGATTAAATGGACATGACTTTAAAACATGCAGTTCAAAATACACATATAGTACAAGTAAACTAATGAAAGCCAACAAGGGCACTGAAAATGCTCCTCACGTAAAAACATGGTCAAGCAACAATTCAATATGAGTCCTAGGGTGGAGGAGGTAATGTTATTGTTATGAAGACAGAGCTTTTCAGCTATGTGCCAATCGAAGACTTATAAAAAGGACAGTTAAGGGAAAAGAAAAGAATGCTAATGTAAATAAAATACAAAGACAAAACTGTCAACATCCCAAGATCATGTTGTACGATGTAGGAAGTGGTATGTCCTGTCTGTCAAATGCAACTTTGCCTGTGTGCTTCTTTATCTGTAGTTCTGTGTGTGTACAGCACTCTATGAGTCCTCATTTAATTCCCGACTGTCGGTTCTGGCAATTTTCCGCGGGGGTGCAGTGTTCTCCCCCTCAGCCTGCTCCTGCTCCCGCTTTTTGGCCGCATTCTGTCGAGACAAAATACAGAGAGGGGTTGGAAAACTAGCTCACCTACAGTAAACCGCAATACAGTGTCTATATCATGTGAAGAAACAATGCCTTAGGAAGGTATCAACTTCCCCAATATTTTACCTTTTTGTCCCACTGTTGGTGAAGATATCTCAGTAGGATATTTGTCTTCTCTGTGACAATGACTTAGAAGAAGAAATATCAGATCAAAAAACAATATAAATCACAAGAGAATGTACAGTACCAGTCGAAAGTTGACACACCTACTCATTCAAAGGGTTTTTCTTTATTTTTACTATTTTCTATACTGTAATAAACTTTGCTAGGTCAGCAAATAACACACTTGTATACCGGAATTGGAATATATGCATAAAGCCGTTTTATCTGCTGATGTTCAGAATTTGTATGGCACGCATTAAACAGATGGACATTTCAATTACAGTACCAGTCAAAAGTTTGGACACACCTACTCATTCTATGGTTTTTCTTAATTTTGACTATTTTCTACATTTTAGAATAATAATGAAGACATCAAAACTATGAAATAACATGTATGGCATCATGTAGTAACAAAAAAAAAAAAACTGTTAAACAAATCTAAATCTATTTTATATTTGACATTCTTCAAAATAGCCACCCTTTGCCTTGTTGAAAGCTTTGCACACTCTTGGTATTCTCTCAACCAGCTTTATTAGGTAGTCCCCTGGAATGCATTTCAATTAACAGGTGTACATTGTTAAAAGTTAATTTGTGGAATTTCTTTCCTTCTTAATGAGTTTGAGCCAATCAGTTGTGTTGTGACAAGGTATGGGTGGTATACAGAAGAGAGCCCTACTTGGTAAAAGATCAAGTTCATATTATGGCAAGAACAGCTCAAATAAGCAAAGAGAAACCCATCATTACTTTAAGACATGAAGGTCAGTCAATTCAGAAAATGCCAAGATAGGAAGAGATGGAGGAGGTGTGATGGTGCTTTGCTGGTGACACTGTCTGTGATTGATTTAAAATTCAAGGCACACTTAACCAGCATGGCTACCACAGCATTCTTCAGTGATACGCCATCCCATTTCGTTTGCGCTTAATGTGACTATCATTTGTTTTTCAACAGGACAATGACCCAAAACACACCTCCAGGCTGTGTAAGGGCTATTTGACCAAGGAGGCGTGATGCATCAGATGACCTGTCCTCCACAATCACCCAACCTCAACCCAATTGAGATGGTTTGGGATGAGTTGGACTTTGGAATGAAGGAAAAGCAGCCAACAAGCGCTCAGCATATGTGGGAACTCCTTCAAGACTGTTGAAAAAGCATTCCAGGTGAAGCCGGTTGAGAGAATGCCAAGAGTATGCAATGCTGTCATCAAGGCAAAGGGTGGCTACTTTGAAGAATCTCAAATATATTTTGATTTGTTTAACACTGTTTTGGTTACTACATGATTCCATGTGTGTTATTTCATAGTTGTGATGTCTTCACTATTATTCTACAATGAAGAAAATAGTAAAAAAAGAAAAACCCTTGAATGAGTAGGTGTGTCCAAACTTTTGACCGGTACTGTATATCAATGAGCATTTGGATGAGGAAAGTATCCTCTACAAGACAGAATGTTGAATAAAATAAGTTAACTTACTTTACTGGTTGTCCATGTGGTTGGTCCTTTTGCAGGTAGGAATGTGAGACAATATATCAACAGGAAAGTATAATTACATCAACTTTTCAACCGTTGGTAATGCGTTCAGATTACTATCACCTGAAGCATGCGTTTCAGGTGATAAAAATACATGCACGAGACACATGCATACTTCCCGAGCTCGTGCACGTGTATACATGGTTCTGCGCATGCTTCAGGTGATCGAAATCTGAACACACTGCCAGCGCTTTGAAAAGTTGATGTAATTATACTTTCCTGTGGATATATTGTCTCACATTCCTACCTGCAAAAGGACCAACCACATGGACAACCAGTAAAGTTAAACTATCCTTCTATTGAATCCAATACAATTCAACGTTGGGTCTAAAGGCTAATCAATAATGTGTAACCTTTATCAGTCAAACTACACAACATTCAGATTTGAAGTACACACTAGCACGCATATACTGTGAGAACAGTATCATTTGAATCTGATGGGACACTCACTCTGTTCTGATGGATACTCCCGAGTTGGGAGATACACAGAGGGCCTCCGGTTCTGAAAGACATACAGAAATAGGTGAGAAAGAGTCTAAATCAAGTATGTGTCCACTAACTGACTAACCCAAACAACAGGTGAGAAATATAAAGACCAATTACAATATGCATTGGTTGGCACTAAATTCAATATCTATTTTGTCCATTAGCAATTTGTGCTCTCAGGTGACAACGCAAAAACAATCACATTAATTTGGAATTGCTTTGACATACAGAACTAAGGGCAGGAAGACACTTACTGACGCTTTGCAGACAGAGTCTGCATGAAATCTGCTGAAATTGCTTTTGTTGTAGACAGGTAGTCCTTTTAAAAACTCTGCCTGTTTAGGAAAGAATGCAAATGTGAGAAATGAACCTAGCTGACAAACGTTACTCTAGCTTTTTAGGATACTTAATTCTGAACATTGGGATTGGGAAATATCTTCCTGGGTAGCCAACTGAACAATTGGGGTACCTACCCAAATGACATTGGCCTAGCTAACTAGATAATACATTAGATAAGTAGCTATCGAGGGACAACATAACGTTAAACATATATTATTAAACTTTATTTTTTCTAGCTGTCATATTCTAAACCAGCTTGATGACGAACAAGTAAACACAGGGCCAAAATTGAACTAGTTCATAGTCAAAACAGGGTAACTTAGTTAGCTAGCCTTCAACTGTAAACACAATATTTTTAACTTGAAAGCTACATAAAAGAAAAAGACGTTACCTTATCCATGGTGGCTTTCTACCACAGAAAGACAAACTAAAATATGATGCGTTAGCTGATGCGCGTGGAAAATGTTAGCTACAGTAACACGAACATGCGTAGCTTGCTAGCTTAATTAAAGCTAAATACGCTGTACAGCGTTGGCTATCTGAAATATTCAAGATTGCACAAAGTACAAGGAATGTGTGCATCAATTCCTAGTAATTTACAAGTATTCTATAAGCTAACAAGAACACCAGTTTGCTAACTAGACAACCCGTTATATCTATCTAGCAACTCACTAACGTTAGCTAGCTTGCTACTACAGTGTTTTGTCGTAGCTAAGAAACCGCTGGTTGTTTACAAGTTCTCGTAGACTATGACACAATCAAATCATGAGATGTTTTTTTTGTGAAATTCGGTTTGAGATAATCAAACTATGTTGAATCGAATAATCAAGCATACTTGATGGCTAGCTAGCACGCAAGTTAGCATAACAATTCCATATACTCCATATTTGTTGCTAGTCCGTGTATGGGCGTTCCTCTTCTTCTTGCCTGGTGCTCCATTGGCTGCAGGAGAGGACGGACGGTCGTAAAAGGACAATGCTCAATGGGTCACTAGTTTTTACACGAGAAACTAGCCCGCCAATAGGAAGAGGGGCTTCAGATCCCGTCAAGTGATTTGATGGCGAAGAGGCAGTGATAAGCAGTAGCTAGCCATGGCATACAAATTCATTGTTATTCATTATCAAAGTTTGTGAAATTATTCTCACAAGGAGATATTAACACAGACATTGAGATATAAAATATGTTAACCATGGTTTTCTGATCTTCCATCAACAACACTCATCCATGCTAATAAAAATGCTTACCCCCCCACCCCCCCTGAAACACAGTACTTTTATTTGAGCAAGACACAAACTTGAATGACAACTGTGTATCAGCATGGTATGAAGGTCCGAAGATGTATTTATTTTCGCAGCAACTAAATAGCTTACACAAGCAGCACAGATGCTTATATCCCAGCACTTGCATATTAAAAGTCCAATATTCAAATTCAGGAACTAGTTCAACCGCACTCTGCATGTTGACAGGTGCATAAGTAAACCTACTTTTGTCACAGTTGCTTCCATATGCCATTTATGCTAAATGGACTTACTACACCAACCTACCAAGCCTTTCCAAAATTGAGTCTGAAATAGATGAGAAAGACATTGAAAATCCTTTTCATGGTCAAATACATCTGCAAATTCATCTGCCTTCCAGTAGAGGCTACTCATAGGATGAAGGGGAGGACCATCCTCCTCAGTGAATTTCATACATTTTTTAATGATAAAACATAATGAAGGAAAAGGAAACCGCACACTGCTCTTGATAGTATCACCGATATTTAATAAGCTTACGTATCGGCCACACGGCCTTCGTCAGAGCTTTTTAAAACATAAAAAGTTGTCCTTTTTTGATAAAACAATACTAAATATTTTCACCTCACCAAATAACTGATTAAAACATACTGTATCGCAATGAAGGTCTACAGTAGCCTCAACAACAATCTATAGGATAGCACCACGGTCTAGCTGGAGGACAGCTAACTTCCGTCTTCCTCTGGGTACATTGACTTCAATACAAAACTTACGAGGCTCATGGTTCTCACCCCTTTCCATTACACAGTAATTATGACAACCTCCGGAGGACGTCCTCCAACCTATCAGAGCTTTTGGTTTTACAAATTTATTGCCACCGTGGCCCGCCGGTGTAAGTGCTAAACTGCTTATTGACTGTACACTGTAATGTTACTGAAAGATTGTAGCAGGTTTACTAACGTGTTAGTTCTATTAGCTATTTCGACTATGACGTTACTTTAGCTAATATGGTGACAAAGTATGGTTTGGCTTGGAAAGTTTTTTTCGGCTGATGTGAAGGGAAAAGGTGCGAGGAGAGTGCATAGATGAGAGAAGGACTACAACGTGGCTGCTATGAAAGTGAACTGTGATCAAGGATGTATTTATTCCGCCGATTCTGTTGAAAAACGGAACGGGGATAAACATAACTGAATTTGTTCAATAGAAACTCTTGTTTGCAACTGTTGGACTAATGACTACACCCTATATCAGCTAGATGAAGGCAAGAGTGTACAAGGTGGTATTGAATGTGTCACTGTCACGTCAAATTTCTCTCGACCTACATTGTAAACTTGTAAATTCTCGACCTACATTGTAAATTCATAGGCTAGGTTGTGCAACCTCATGATGTTTAGCCTAAACCTATCGCTGTTACACTGAACTGGGTGAATGGAATACGAATGAGTCATCCAACATGCTGTAAGAGAAATAAGGCCACGCTCATGATTTTTTTCGCATCCTCCCTCATCTTAAATGGCACTGACCGCCACTGCTGCCTTCATATATCCAATAACTCAGACATCCAGCTCTAGACAAAACTGGACCAACAAGTCTGCAGGTTCTTAGATTTCCTAATAAATCAGACTTTTGTGAAATCATAAAGTTTTCCTTACAAACCAGAATGTTGAATAAAATGACATCTGAATTTGGTCCTTCAGCCACTCAACATTTTTGACAAAATATACGTAGGGAAAGTGTTGTTTGCCCCACTTTTTAGAGCGCAGGTACTACCGTTGAAATGTATATCGCCTGGACGTCACCTGCAGACGTTGGTTACATGCATGCATCACGTGCATGTACTTCCATCTTGTGCATGTGCCTTTGGTCATGAGCAAACAAATCTTGATTGCTACACACAGAGACCCACGTTTCGAAGTCAGGTTAATAATACTTTCCTGTGATATTGTGTCTAAAATTTCTACCAACACCACAGACAATCAACAGAGTAAGATCAAATGAAGTTTATTCAACATTCTTACTTGTAAAGGGAATGTTTTAATGTAAATGTGCATGGTGTTGCCTACATAATTGGAAGGCATCGCCACGTTTCGTGCCTATTTTTTTGGCATCTTCCACTTGGTAGTAAAACCTGGGCACCTTTGCACCACAACTTTGATAAGTTTACTGGCAAAATAGTCCATTGGGTGCTTAGTGTGAGAGGGATTTCCGTCCTTTTAGCATCCTACGGAGAATCACCTCGATGCCACCCTGCGTGCTGATCCTCTTGATCCAGCCGTGGGTCCGCTTCCGCTTTATATTCTTGGGCTGGTACTCTGTGCCCCGCTTCCCTGTGCGAACCTGCTGGTGGTGCCAGGGGAGTTGCTGGAACACTCCTGCCCCCTCTGCCTGTGATGTGAGAGGACCACACCGAGAGGTCAGGGGAGGTACACTGGCCCGGGACAGAACCCAACCACTCAGTGATCGCGGCTGGGCGCCACTGGATCCTGGAAGCTGTAGTGCAAAAATCCTGCTGGATAATAAGAGTATGAAATGTCAGTTTCATGATATAACCATGTAAACTATTCAGCAGAGTGCTAAGGCATTCAAGCTTTAGGAAAATATGGCTGCTGGTTTGTGAAAGTTTATAACTAGCTAGCTTAGTTTGCTTTTTAATGCAGACTTGGTCATAAGGGTTAGTTAGAATGTGTTCATGGATAGCTAGTTCACTCAAAGTTCAATCATTGGAAGGAGAATACAAGCAGGCAATATTTGTCTGATTTATCAGGCTGTAATTCACAATTAATTGGTATATACAGCCTGAAACATTGGCGTGCAAAATCATGTAAAGGTTCCTTACAAGCCAGAATGTTGAGAAAAATAATCAATTTTAACTTACTATACCAGTTGAAATTTGAGACAAAATATCCACAGGAAAGTATCTCTGGCTACAGATTGTACACCAGATAATGTGATATAACCAAATATTTTTGGTATCCATTACTGGAAGTTACAGGTTTGCCTATACAAAACGGTGCTATAGATTTTTCAACTAACCTGGTATTGGTGATACTATCTTCGTTCTCGATTCAGCCAAATATGTATCTTCAAAAATGTCTTTGTCCAGTTGCATTTGAATTTAGAAAATGATCCATTATATATATTATTTTTTTAATTGTTCCAAGAAGTAATCCAACATTGTCTATTTCAAAGACAGGTATCATGACATGCAGCCCTTTGGAGTGGACACCCACCTGTCTCTAACGATAAGATTTGAAATAGAGAAGCTGGCGGCGTGCACCTCGTTAGATTACTTAATGGATATTTTTTTTAATGTTTTATGTTTTATAATGGAGCATTTTCTAAATTCAAATTCACCACCTGCAACTGGACAGGGATATTAGATGATAGTAAGTTCAAATGTACATTTTATTCAACATACTTGGCTTTTAATGAAAATGAACAGCCTGATTAATCACACAAGCAACATATTTGATATGGTTAGTGGTGGGTGTAATTAAACTAGCTTCGTTACAGTCGAAGCCACAATCAAACGCGCGAAGAAAACATACAACACTGCTGCAGCATCATTTTGGTACATATCTAGCCCAAGAATGTACTGTTAAGATGTACATATCCAGAGTTAGCCTAGCTAGCGCTAGTTATCCGAGGTTGAACCTCAAAATACCTTGCCATGACTTCTCAAGCATTCCATTTTATATTCATTTGACGAACGTAATTACCTTGTGGAACATATCAATCCACGAAACCGGTAAACCGACGACCTTATAATATTCATTATATACAATATTCACGTTTTTTTCACTGACATTGAAACAACATGAACGCACAGGTTCTAAACCAAGAATGTATTCGAATTGCGAAATAGCCTCGTTCCATCCAGAGCTATGATTGGCTTGCGTTTTTTCATCCAATCAAAATGCGTCTTACAGATACGAGCCAAATATTTCACCAGATGTATACTGTATTATTTTTTATTTTTTATTCTGGATGTATAAATATGAAGTATCCGGTTGGCATTTCCACTCACTACAAAATATGCTCCACGGTATATGATGAAGTCAGAGCGTACCCAGGGATAAGAGGAAGCCCAGTGGCCGTCAGTTGGAGAAGATGAAGCGAGATGGATTTTGGCCGACATTCTGCAAATTTTCTCAACCGTGAAACATTTGATTTCCATACAGTTTTCTGTTTCCAACACTAGAATCTGTAACAGAGTGGACTGTATTTTGTAGACTTTACCCATTGCCAAAGTAAAACAAAATTGCGTTGTTTAGAAGGAATTCAAGGGCCAATTGTTATTGCACACGCGCACTTAAATGCTAGAACGTGCCAATATGATCACACTAGCGCGTGCTTGACTCCTGCTTGCTTGTTCTGCCCACTATGGGTGCGTTCGTAAATGTACTTCTGGCTATCTACTATGATTAATTTGCTCCCATTGTAAACGACAGGCTCTGGTCTATCTTGGGTTAGTTATACAAATCTTTGGCAATTTTAAAAAATTTGTCTTCATTGGGGGTTTTATGGCAGACTACATCCAAAAAGTTGTATTGCAGCTGCCTACTGTGCGGAATGGAAAATAAGAAGATCCTATAAACTACAAATACTCATTAACTACCTGAAAATCACTCATCAAAATGCTCCCTCCTTCATCTGTTAAATCCTTAAGAGTCTATTTGTCAGACCGTGAGACATCCCGAAAATCTGTATTTTCGTGAAAACGTCTGGTGCTTCCGAACGGTTTGGCTGACAAAACTAATATGACCACTCTATGGAAAGGGGAGACCCAGGAACACAATGGTTTTCTCCGGACTCGTCTGAAGGTAACCCATACAAATGAATGAAAGTATGGAGGTAGATTTGTGCCAACAAAAGTAAGGGGTTAAATATGTGTCAAAACACATTTCCTGAGCTTTATTATAACTCCTAGATATAGGACACACACTTAATGTTTTTTGACTGTCTTTTTTGCAATTTATGAACGTGTTATTCAATGTGTTACTATGGGCAATAAGGGTAAAAACCTATTTCAATATTTTATCAAATGCATTTTATACTTGAAGGAGTCCTAAAATTCTAAATTAAATGGCTAAATGATCCATGGTATGACCATCTTTAAAAAAAAATCCATATGTTAGCTTAGTAGAACCAATAAATTATCCATGTCTGGTCCCTACACAGGCTTAGGAGCCCGTTGCATTGATGACAGTTTGCGCACACTTGGCATTCTCTCAACCAGCTTCACCTGGAATGCTTTTCCAACAGTCTTGGAGTTCCAGATTCCAGGACAGATTTCCACTGGTCTAATGTCCATTGCTCGTGTTTCTTGGCCCAAGCAAGTCTCTTCTTCTTATTGGTGTCCTTTAGTAGTGGTTTCTTTGTAGCAATTTGACCACGAAGGCCTGATTCACACAGCCTCCTCTGAACAGTTGATGTTGAGATGTGTCTGTTACTTGAACTCTGTGAACCATTTATTTGGGCTGCAATTTCTGAGGCTGGTAACTCTTATGAACTTATCCTCTGCAGCAGAGATAACTCTGGGTCTTCCTTTCCTGCGGCCGTCCTCATGAGAGCCAGTTTCATCATAGCGCTTGTTGGTTTTTGCGACTGCACTTGAAGAAACTTTCAAAGTTCCTGACATTTTCTGGATTGACTGACCTTCATGTCTTAAAGTAATGATGGACTGTTGTTTCTCTTTGCATATTGGAGCTGTTCTTGCCATAATATGGACTTGGTCTTTTACCAAATAGGGCTATCTTCTGTATACCACCTCTACCTTGTCACAACACAACTGATTGGCTCAATGCATTAAGGAATGAAATTCCACAAATTAACTTTTAACAAGGTACACCTGTTAATTGAAATGCAATCCAGGTGACTACATCATGAAGCTGGTTGAGAGAGACAAGAGTGTGCAAAGCTGTCATTAAGGCAAAGGGTGGCTACTTTGAAGAATCTCAAATATAAAATGTATTTTTATTTGGAAATATATTTTTATTTGTGGAAATAAATTCCACAAATTAAATTTTAACAAGACGCACCTGTTAATTGAAATTAATTGAAATAATACCTCGAAATGCATTCCAGGTGACTGTTACTTCTATTCCCGCTCCTCCCCTCCGGCGTTCGACGTCGCCGGTTTACTAACCACCTGTCCTGGCATTCATCATTACTTGCACCTGTGCTTCATCATTAGGCACACCTGGACTCCATCACTTCACTGATTACCTCCCCTATATCTGTCACTCCCTTAGTTCTTGTCCCCAGGCAGTATTGACTATATGTTTCATGTCTGTATGATATTCGTGGTTCTTAGTTTGGGCCATGGTCCGTTTATTATTAAATGCACCACCTGCAGTTGCTTCCCGACTCCCAGCGTCTATGTTTCAGAATACTGCCTCACCAAATGGAAGCAGCAGGAAATCAGGACATCTCCCAGACGGTTGACAAACAGGGATACCTACTTCGTAAGCACCATGACCAGCTGGCGCAACTGAGGACGGCTATGGAAGAGGTTCTTCAATGTCTCGGAAATGCCTGAGAGGCGTTGCCTTCCACTAGTGGAGGATACTCTGCCACCAGTCGACCCAGCACATCAGTCCGCCCAGGTCAGTGATGCCCGTTGGTCCCTCCCGGATAAATATGATTGAACCCCATCTAAATGCTGTAGCTTCCTACTCCAGTGCTCCCTCTATTTTGCGCATCAGATGGGAGCCCCCACCACGAGAGTTCCAAGGTTGCCACAGTTATTTCTCTGCTGACTGGGCGGGCATTGGGGTGGGCTACGGCCGTCTGGGAGAGAGGAGAGGAGGAGCTGGCTTCGTATGAGGGGTTCATGGCTCTATTCAGAGGTATTTTTGATCATCCACCGGAGGGCAGAGACGGGGGTGGGTGCCTTAAACTACGGCAGGATGACAAGACCGCTGCCGAGTACGCCCTCACCTTCCGGACAGTAGCAGCATCCAGCAGATGGAATGAGCCGGCGTTCCTTACGCTATTCCAAAGAGGACTGCGTGAGGATGTCCAAACGGAACTGGCATGTCATTATGACAACCTCTCATTGGATGCACTCATCATGATGGCCATCCGGTTGGATAATCTACTTCGGGCATGTCGGTAGCCACATTGCTTCTCTCCCTCCCTCAGTGAACACTCTGTAGCAGAGCTTGAACCTATGGAGGTAGGGGTCACACGCCTCCCCATGATGGAGACAACTGAGGCTCTGTCTCTATTGTGGTCAAGGGGGGGCTTCAGCAGTGTCCGGTACGTCCCAACTCGGGATCCACGAGAGCAGAGGGACGGTCATAGGATACTCACATCTGCCCCAGGAGGTGGAAGATCACATCTTCATCAGTTTCTGCTAAACCCTTTTTAGTGTCGCTCACACTAGCTGGCTGTCCCTCATGTACTGTTTCTACAGCGCTAGTGGATTCCGGTGCTGTGGGGAACTTTACTGACCAGACCCTTGCCTCCTCTCTGAACATCCCCCTCATACCTGCTCTCCTCTCCATTTCCGGTTCAAGCCCTTGATAATCGGCCACTAGGATCCGGAACCATCACACACACCACATCACTCACTCTCACCGTGGAGTCCCTTCATCAGGAAAACATCCCCTTCATCACTAGTGCACCACTTCACACGATCATCCTCGGCCTCCCATGGCACCAACGCCATAACCCCACCATCTCACGGTCGAGGATGAGAATCACGGACTGGTCACCCGAATGCAGGATGACCTGTTTTCCTGTTCCCTTTCGTGTCATAGCCCCTGTGGTCTGGGACGTAGATGTGGACATTTGCCAGGCTCTGGAGAGGGAACCCGCTCCCACTACCTGTCCTCCTGTGCGCATCTACGTTCCCACGGGGGTAAGAGAGTGACTGTTGACCTGGGCACACACAGCTGTCGTCGCTGGACATCCTGGGATCACCCGTACTATACAATCACTCTCCGAAAAGTATTGGTGGCTCACCTTGGCGCAGGACGTTACTTGTTACGTCAACTCCTGTTCTGTGTGTGCCCAAACTGTCTCCCCGGCACGCACCAGCAGGGCAACTCCTTCCCGTGCCTCAGCATCCCTTGTCTCATTTGTCCATTGACTTTGTTACCGATCTCCCCTCTGACAGTTTCACCACCATTCTGGTGGTTGTGGACAGATTTTCCAAATCATGCTGGTTTATTCCTCACTCTGGTCTCCCTACCCCTCTCCAGTTTGCTGAGGCACTGTTCCAGCAGGTCTTTCAGAGGACATTGTCTCTGACCGTGGCCCCCCATTCACGGTATGGAGGGCTTTCATGGAGAAACTGGGGGTCATGATCAGCCTCCCTTCCGAGTACTGGCCTCAGTCCAACGGGCAGGTGGAGAGGATTAACCAGGAGCTGGGGAGATTCCTGAGGAGTCCCTACCAGGACCGGCATGGGGAGTGGGCCCGATTTTCCTTCCCTGGGCAAAATGTGCCCATAATTCATTACGTCACTTTTCCACCGGGCTTATTTCCTTGTGTGTCCTGGGTTATCAGCCGGCCCTGGCTCCATTGACTCTGAGCCAGACCGAGGCCCCTGCGGTGGACTAATGGTTCCGGCATGCAGAGGTTTGGAGTGAGGCTCCAGCGTGCCGTCCGTCGCCAGAAGGAGCAGGCGGATCGCCACTGCAGTGAGGCGCCCGTGTTCCAACCTCTCACTTTGCCATCCCTGCAAGAAGCTGAGCCCCAGTTTGTGGGGCCTCTCAAGGTTCTCTGGAGGGTCAGTGAGGTGACGTATAGGTTACAGCTTCCCAGTGACTACCGTATCTCACATTCATTTCATGTCTCCCTTCCGGTGGTTCCTGGTCACCTGGCTGATGCTGTTCCCCATGACACCCCTTCTCCCCCCTGGACGTTGAGGGAGGTCCCGTTACTGTCACGTCTGCTCCTCCCATACGCTGTTCGACATCGCCGGTTTACTAACCACCAGTCCTGGCATTCATCATTACGCGCACCTGGCATTCATCATTAGGCACACCCGGACTCCATCACTTCACTGATTACCTCCCCTATATCTGTAACTCCCTTACTTCCATTCCCCAGGCAGTCTTGACTGTGTTTCATGTCTGTACGCTACTCGTGTTTCATGTTTTGTTCGTTTATTATTAAATCCACCACCTGCACTTGCTTCCAGACTCCCAGCGTCTATGTTACAGTGACTACCTCATGAAGCTGGTTGAGAATGCCGAGAGTGTGCAAAGCTGTCATCAAGGCAAAGGGTGGCTACTGTAGAATAGTAAAAATAAAGAAAAACCCTTGAATGAGTAGGTGTCCAAACCTTTGACTTGTACTGTATGTAAATGCATTTATTTATTACCATATATTAAAATATTTTCCATATGACTGAGATTCTAAGATTATTTTATTAGGGCTACTATTAGCCTCATCGAGCACCTAGGGTACATGAAAACAACGAGTATGGCTACGCCAGACTACTGAAGCCTATTACACATGTGGGAACCTAGTTATTTTATGCTAATTTAAATAAAATGTTATGCCTTGTCTTTGAGTATTCATGTCTCGGAATAATTTAGGTATGAAACTTCAGGGCGTTTCATGGCCTCCAGTAACAGTTTGACAGGCAGATGCTTTTCTAATGACTCTGAATATCTTTTGTAACATTTGACTTAGAACAGATTAAGAATAATACAATTTCATACCTTAAATCCTGCATTTCTAGTATTGTAGCCAACTTGTCAGTTTCATTTCTTGTATGTGCACAGTGGATTTTTCTCATATTAGACAGTAGGGTAAACTATTTGAATTCAATCACTTTTTGACCGCACCCCTTTTGATTTGAACAAAACCTTCCGTATATATTTGCCCGTTGTAGAAGCGTTCCGAAAGTTACTTTTTGGACCTGAATGCCAAAACATTCACAA
The DNA here is from genome assembly GCF_045679555.1 of Salvelinus alpinus. Lineage (NCBI taxonomy): Eukaryota > Metazoa > Chordata > Actinopteri > Salmoniformes > Salmonidae > Salvelinus > Salvelinus alpinus. Next base: position 34,791,905 of record NC_092108.1, read on the forward strand.
GATCAAGGTGCTCAAAGTTGACCTATTTTGCATACCCCACCATACCATGAGATATCCATGTCTTCATCACTAGAAAATCTAAAGTTCTGCTACTATGCTCTGGCTTCTTGCTCCCACCACAACCCCAGCCTCCTTCTGTTAGGTTCTGTGTTCCTGCCGGGGAGATACCGCGGTCACAGCCTGTAGGCTATTTTATCGCCACTCGGTGAGCCTGAAAAAAGAAATAACAGTTATTCACAACATATTTTATATGTAATATTCTGTGTTAACAGGATGTGTTGCTACAATGACAACTGCATTCAAATATCTAATCATGTTTTCCAAGTATCTATTTGATACAAATCTCATGAGATTTACCATTGTATATTTAAGAAATGAACAAGAGAGTACAACAAAGTATTACAGTATGATTAATAGTAATTGCTTACAGGCTTCTTCTCCTTTCTTCTGCCTCAGTGCTCTCCAGAGTCCCTGGAAGCAGATGGTTCTTACGGTTTTCTTCCTCCCACCTGTAGCAGTGGAGAGGCTGGTGGAGGACAGTTCTTTCTCTGCTGCCTTGGTCTCCCCTGCTACAAGGCTACTCCAAAGGAGTGCATGTTTCCACCAGTGGTCAGCACCTCATCGCCATAGGCTGCTGCAGTGGGGCCTCAGCCAGAAGCATGCCACCCTGAGGGGCCACAGAGCTTACTGGCAGCTCTCTGGGGGAGATGGAGGGAACCCCAGATGTTTTGGTGTCGATGCTGCTTATGGAAGGGAATCTCCCGCTAAGTGACAGGGAGCTGTCATAGGCAGTGTAGGCATACTCATCACCCGTAGGGAGGTCCACTGGTCGAGGTCATCTAGGTATAAAAAAATTAAAAAAATTACTCTCTGGTGAGGTCTGGACTGAACGAAACACCATGGCAACACATAAACAAAAAACGGATTTTGGCGTTACAAACCAAGAATATTATCATCCATGACTTTTTTCTTTCAGATATCATCGATAAAAAAGTATTGATGCATATAAGGCTACATTCGAAGTTTTGCATTTTTATTATAGCCTATTTGGTATAGTTAAATTGCATGGTAACTAACACACACACACGGTATGGGAATCTGTTGTTAGTTTACCCACTCGGGCTTAGCAACTGGAATACAAGACATCCTATTGGCTTTCGTAGGACTAAGGTTTGTAGCCTATTCGCTATCTTTCTTGTCATTCAAATGCAGAAGGAAGTTGACAGGAAAATTCCGTAGATGCTGAGTACAACCAGAATACAACAAGACCAGAAGGGTTGGTAGAATCTCGCCAATCTGCGCAACGCCGAACGATGCTGATCAAAAGAGCATTGATCTGTCATCAGCATGGGCATTTTAAAATGTAAATTGGCACACTTACCTAGTGTGCATTACTTAGATTTAAAGCCTTATTATATTTGTTGATTAGTAAAATGTAAACCATCTGCAGATGCCCAATTATCATATTGCAGATTGCTTTTGAATTATACCAATGCAACAGATTTTCAACTGCAGTTAATTATTATCAACCTATTGACTAGCGTCTTATGGAAGAGGAGCATCCTATTTCTCATCCTTAATCATCAGTAAGGTAAGGATTTGGTTAGAAAATAGGCATATGCATTAGCAAACGTTGTATGGCAATTACTGGGTATAGGGTTTTATGTTGATACCATACCTAAAACAGAATATTTGAGATTTCATAATGGGAATTCAGATAAATAGATGTCAATCATAATGTGTTGGCATTGTGACATACATTGTGCAACACACTCAATATTGATTTATGTTGTTGATATATATAAATATATGTCACTTCCCATAGGCAACAGTAGTGTCCAGTCCAGTTTGCAAATGGTTAAATCTTTCATAACAGGTTTGACAAAATAATGTGTATGCATGCTCATTTGGCTAAGACTTCATTTGTCTGCTCCTAATGGTACATTATGTAATTTCTGATGTTTACAGGTAGTGTTATGCCCTAGTACCAACATAATTCAACTAGTTATGAATTACACATTTGTATTTTGAATACTGTACATATATGCATCAGAATGTATTTATGTACTGTGTGGGTGGAAAAGTAGATCACATAGTGTACCAAATGTGTGTTAAACATGACGCTTGGATAATCAACCTAATTCTGCATTGCAGATCAAATAGTAAAATGGCTGAATAACATGGTTGAGAGAATTTAGGGCAGTCCACTGGAAAACTCAATCATATTCAAGTTTCACTTTCATATTCAACCTTAATATGACAGTGGGATTTAAATGGCAAGGAACGTTGAGTCGGATGGCCTTTTGCATTTTAATCTCTGGTTGTGGAGTAATGTAGTGATCTTGGAGGGTAGTGCAAGTCTCCTCGCAGTTTAGCAGTCATGCGCTGGTTCATTGCAAGAGTGGCCATCACATCCCCTGGAGGAAAGTCCACCTCCAACATACTTTCTTTTCAGGCTTATATCAAACCTGATATGATTAGATGATGATAACCTCAATATGATATCGGTTATTACATGAGATACATACAGTATATGTGTATAGACATGTATGCCTGTAGGTCATGTCTGGGCTTTCATAGTGCTTACACACATATTATCCAGTATCCTGACTCCTAAACGTATTGCAATGATTTAGAGGCCAGCTGTGTCTAATGAATGTTGTGATGGTAGCATTTGAACGTATGATTAACGACGCGCTCACTGCTCCTAGACCCCCACCATTTTGATCCGCCAAGGAAGGGAAATCACAAAATTCACATGGCTCATGAAACAGGATAGTACAGGATGCACCGACCTTCACAACACTCTCAATAAATTATCTCTCTCTCTTTCCCCCCTCCCTCCCTTTTACCTTCTCTCCTTGCCTCTACCCCTCTCAGCCAGACATTGATCCCTGTGTGCCATTTCAATATGTTAATGAGCTCCCCTGTGTGTGGATGCATAGAAACAGTGAGCAGTAAGCTGCACCTCATGCAGAGGCATCATTTACCAGGATCAATGCCCCCTCCTCTCTCCCCATTACCATGACCTGCTTTCCGATTTCCCATATGTGTGTTAAAATGAACTTCATTAACTTTCCTTTGCTCACTTGCCTGTGCACCTAATTTTCATTGTTTTTCTCGATTGCGTACAAGCATTTTCTGGAACAATGTTGTCGATTTTCTAAACAAAGTGCACAAGACACTGAGCTCTGTGGCCTTTTGCAAAACAACAAATGCGTTTTTTCAAAATGTAGTTGCTTTCTCAAAACATAAATGCATTCATCAACACTATATTATACCGTTAAAATTGCAAATACATTCATCAAAAGATTAACGCAACCATACTTATTTCTTGAGTCCAAGCAGACAAAACAGAAAGTCAAGCCTGTCTTTTAAAAATCCAAGTAGAACAATAAAACATGTTTTGCATTCACTAATTCATGATGATCAATGTACATCTATCCAAAGGTGCAGCATCATGGGCAATAATTACTCTCCTTTCATACATATTTCACCAAACCTTTCCATACACATCAAATCAAATATTATTCCTGATAGAAAACAAAAAACAAACACATTGTGTGCAGGATTCATTCATCGGTATCATCACAATCCAATTCCATGTATTCATTACATAGGCTGGTTTGCTCATAGTTTTGTAGACTTTCCATTGGCGCACAGAAACACAATCCACAATAGAAATAAGGAAATATGAATACAATGGAGAAAAACAACTGATATGAATGTATAGGCCTTAATCCACTAAGCAAAGCTCTATAATGTAAGTTGATGTTGGAGATGATGCAGATGACTTAGTAGTAACCCAAAGTTACTTAGAAGTAACCTAACTTCATTTTCTGCATCTCTATTAGTACACAATATTGTAAAAAATTCCCCATTTTCCTATATTGTACATGGTATGACACTGATGAGGTGATTTAGAATTTTGTGCAGTAGCTTTTACTTATTGCCGGATCGGTAAACACCATATTGCACATATTTCTCTTATGATGAAACAATGTGTTAATATTCTGTGAACAAACATTTAGGAATTTGTATTTAAAGTTTTGCAAAAGGTGGTCTAAGATATGATAGTCAGGTACAAAAGCAATAAAGTTATCAGAAGGTCTGTAAATGTATTTGAGCATTTGATTATTGCAGTTCTGCTGTAGACACAGTATGTTTCAACACAGATCCAAAATTGTCTTGTGAGCGATTGAGAAAAACTGTAATAAACTTCGCTAGGTCAGCACACACTTGTATACCGGAATTGTAATATATGCATGAAGCTGTTTTATCTGCTGATTTTCAGAATTTGTATGGCACGCATTACACAGGTGGACATTTCAATTACAGTACCAGTCAAAAGTTTGGACACACCTGTGTCTCCAGTGCATGTCCACAGCCCAGTACGTCCTGTGCCAGCACCCCGCAGTTGCGGGGCTAGGGTGAGCATCCAGCCAGGAAGGGTGGTGCCAGCTCTACGCTCCAGACCTCCAGTGCGCCTCCTCGGCCCAGTATATCCTGCGCCGGCTCTACGCACAGTGTCTCCGGTGTGCTCTCACAGCCCAGTGCGTCCTGTGCCAATGCCCCGCAGTTGCCGGGCTAGGGTGAGCATCCAGCTTGGACGGGTTGTGCCAGCTCTGCTCTCCAGACCTCCAGTGCATCTCCACGGCCCAGTGATGATCCATGGCACGAAGCCTCCAGTGATGATCCGTGGCACGAAGCCTCCAGTGATGATCCGTGGCACGAAGCCTCCAGTGATGATCCGTGGCACGAAGCCTCCAGTGATGATCCGTGGCACGAAGCCTCCAGTGATGATCCGTGGCACGAAACCTCCAGTGATGAGTCATGGCACGAAGCCTCCAACGACGGCCTCCAGTCCGGAGCCTCCAGCGACGGTCCCCAGTCCGGAGCCTCCAGCGACGGTCACCAGTCCGGAGTCTCCAGCGACGGTCCCCAGTCCGGAGCCTCCAGCGACGGTCTCCAGTCCGGAGCCTCCAGCGACGGTCCCCAGTCCGGGGCCCGCAACGAGGGTCTGGGCCGGCAACGAGGGTCCCCAGTCCGGGGCCCGCAACGAGGGTACCCAGTCCGGGGCCCGCGGCGAGGGTCCCCAGTCCGGGGCCCGCGGAGAGGGTCCCCAGTCCGGGGTCGGCGACGAGGGTCCCCGCACCAGAGGCGCCGCCAAAGTGGGGTGAGCCAGAGGTGGAACGGGGTCTACGTCCCGCACGAGAGCCGCCACCGCGGATAGATGCCCACCCAGACCCTCCTCTATAGGTTCAGGTTTTGCGGCCGGTGTCCGCACCTTTGGGGGGGGTACTGTCACACCCTGACCTTAGAGAGCCTTTTTATGTCTCTATTTGGTTTGGTCAGGGTGTGATTTGGGTGGGCATTCTATGTTCTTTATTTCTAGGTTTTGTGTTTCTATGTTTTGGCCGGGTATGGTTCTCAATCAGGGACAGCTGTCTATCGTTGTCTCTGATTGGGAATCATACTAAGGCAGCCTGTTTTGCTACCTTAGGTTGTGGGATGTTATTTTTTGTTAGCTCTGCATAGCCTACGGAACGTGACATTCGTTGTTCTTTTGTTGTTTTGTTTGGAGTTCGGATTTAATAAAGAATCATGAACACGTACCGCGCTGCACCTTGGTCCACTTCTTCCGATGAGCGTTACAAACATACTCTGTTTCACGGAGACATGGCTAGCTGGGGACATGCTGTCGGAGTCCATACAGCCAACAGGATTTTCAGTGCATCGCGCCGACAGAACACTAACATCTCTCTGGTAAGAAGAAGGGGGGGGGGGGGGGGGGTGTATGTTTCATGATTAACGACTCATGGTGTAATTGTAACAACATACAAGAAGTCCTTTTGTTCACCTGACATAGAATTCCTCACAATCAAATGCCGAACATATTATCTCCCAAGAGAATTCTCCTCGTCACATTCGTGTATATCCTGGAAACCATATATCCTGAGGATGCATTTATTGTAGCTGGGAATTTTAACAAAGCTAATCTGAGAACAAGGCTAGCTAAATTCCATCAGCATATATATTGCAGTATACGAGCGAGTAACACACTCTACCACTGCTACTCTATGCAGACAGGGCCCTCCCCCGCTCTCCTTTTGGCAAATCAGACCATGACTCCATCTTGTTGCTCCCCTCCTATAGGCAGAAACTAAAACAGGAAGCGCCGTGCTTAGGTCTATCCAATGCTGGTCTGACCAATCGGATTCCACTCTTCAAGATTGCTTCGATCACGTGGACTGGGAAATGTTCTGGGTAGCCTCAGACAATAACATTGACGTATATGCTGACTCGGTGAGTGAGTTTATAAGGAAGTGTATAGGAGATGTTGTACCCACTGTGACTATTAAAACCTTCCTTAACCAGAAACCGTGGACTGATGGCAGCATTCGCACTGAAAGCACGCACCACCGCATTTAACCATGGCAAGGCGACTGGAAACATGGCCGAATACAAACAGTGTAGTTTTCCCTCCGTAAGGCAATCAAACAAGCAAAGCGTCAGTATAGAGACAAAGTGGAGTCGCAATTCAACGGCTAAAACACGAGACGTATGTGGCAGGGTCTACAGACAATCACGGATTACAAAAAGAAAGCCAGCCCCGTCGCGGACATCGACGTCTTGCTCTCAGACAAATTAAACAACTTCTTTGCGCGCTTTGAGGACAATACAGTGCCACCGACACGGCCCGCTACCAAAGACTGTGGGCTCTCCTTCTCCGTGGCCGGCATGAGTAAAACATTTAAACATGTTAACCCTCACAAGACTGCCGACTAAGACGGCATCCCTAGCTGCCTCCTCAGAGCATGCGCAGACCAGCTGGCTGGTATGTTTACGGACATATTCAATCAATCCCTATCCCAGTCTGCTGTCCCTACATGCTTCAAGATGGCCACCATTGTTCCTGTTCCCAAGAAGGTCCCTGTTCCCAATAAAATGACTAGTCAAGGATCATATCACCTTCACCCTACCTTTCACCCTAGACCCACTCCAATTTACTTACCGCCCCAATAGGTCCACAGACAATGCAATCGCCATCACACTGCACACTGCCCTATCCTATCTGGACAAGAGGAATACCTATGTAAGATGCTGTTCATTGACTACAGCTCAGCATTCAACAACATAGTACCCTCCAAGCTCATCATTAAGCTTGAGACCCTGGGTCTCGACCGTGCCCTGTGCAACTGGGTCCTGGACTTCCTGACGGGCCACCCCCAGGTGGTGAAGGTAGGAAACAACATCTCCACTCCGCTGATCCTCAACACTGGGGCCCCACAAGGGTGCGTTCTCAGCCCTCTCCTGTACTCCCTGTTCACCCACGACTGCGTGGCCATGCACACCTCCAACTCAATCATCAAGTTTGCAGACGACACTACAGTGGTAGGCTTGATTACCAACAACGACGAGACAGCCTACAGCGAGGAGGTGAGTGCCCTCAGAGTGTGATGTCAGGAAAATACCCTCTCACTCAATGTCAGCAAAACAGAAGAGATGATCGTGGACTTCAGGAAACAGCAAAGGGAGCACCCCCCCATCCACATTGATGGGACAGCAGTGGAGAAGGTGGAAAGTTAAGTTCCTCTGTGTACATATCACCAATAAACTGAGATGGTACACACACAGACAGTGTGGTGAAGAAGGTGCAACAGCGCCTCTTCAACCTCAGGAGGCTGAAGAAATTTGTCTTGTCACCGAAAACCCTCACAAACTTTCACAGATGCACAATTGAGATCATCCTGTCGGGCTGTATCACGCAACTGCACCGCTCTCAACCGCAAGGCTCTCCAGAGGGTGGTGCGGTCTGCACAACGCATCACCGGTGGCAAACTACCTGCCCTCCAGGACACCTACAACAGCCGATGTCACAGGAAGGCATATAAGATAATCATGGACAATAACCACCCGAGCCACTACCTGTTCACCCCGCTTCCATCCAGAAGGCAAGTTCAGTACAAGTGCATCAAAGCTGGGACAGAGAGATTGAAAAACAGCTTCTGTCTCAAGGTCATCAGATTGTAAACAGCCACCACAAGCACAGAGAGGCGGCTGCCTACCTACAGACTTGATATCACTGGCGACTTTAATAAATGGAACACTAATCAAATCAAATCAAATGTATTTATATAGCCCTTCTTACATCAGCTGATATCTCAAAGTGCTGTACAGAAACCCAGCCTAAAACCCCAAACAGCAAGCAATGCAGGTGTAGAAGCACGGTGGCTAGGAAAACTCCCTAGAAAGGCCAAAACCTAGGAAGAAACCTAGAGAGGAACCAGGCTATGAGGGGTGGCCAGTCCTCTTCTGGCTGTGCCGGGTAGAGATTATAACAGAACATGGCCAAGATGTTCAAATGTTCATAAATGACCAGCATGGTCAAATAATAATAATCACAGTAGTTGTCGAGGGTGCAGCAAGTCAGCACCTCAGGAGTAAACGTCAGTTGGCTTTTCATAGCCGATCATTAAGAGTATCTCTACCGCTCCTGCTGTCTCTAGAGAGTTGAAAACAGCAGGTCTGGGACAGGTAGCACGTCCGGTGAACAGGTCAGGGTTCCATAGCCGCAGGCAGAACAGTTGAAACTGGAGCAGCAGCATGGCCAGGTGGACTGGGGACAGCAAGGAGTCATCATGCCAGGTAGTCCTGAGGCATGGTCCTAGGGCTCAGGTCCTCTGAGAGAGAGAAAGAAAGAGAGAAAGAGAGAATTAGAGAGAGCATACTTAAATTCACACAGGACACCGGATAAGACAGGAGAAGTACTCCAGATATAACAAACTGACCCTAGCCCCCCGACACATAAACTACTGCAGCATAAATACTGGAGGCTGAGACAGGAGGGGTCAGGAGACACTGTGGCCCCATCCGATGATACCCCCGGACAGGGCCAAACAGGAAGGATATAACCCCACCCACTTTGCCAAAGCACAGCCCCCACACCACCAGAGGGATATCTTCAACCACCAACTTACCATCCTGAGACAAGGCCGAGTATAGCCCACAAATATCTCCGCCACGGCACAACCCACTAGTCACTTTAATAATGCCACTTTAAGAATGTTTACATATCTTGCATTACTCATCTCATGTGTATATATTGTATGCTGTATCCTTCACAATCTATTCTTTACTATCTATTGCATCTTAGGCTGCATCTTAACCATCTGTCACTGCTCATCCATATATTTTATACTTATATGTTCTCATCCATTCCTTTACTAGATTGTGTGTATTAGGTTTAGTTGTGGAATTTGTTAGATATTAGGTTTTGCTGTGGAATTGTTAGATATAACCTGTTAGATACTGCTGCACTGTCGGATCTAGAAGCATAAGCATTTCGCTACACTCACAATAACATCTGCTAACCATGTGTATGTGGTATAAAATAAAATGTTATTTGATTGAATTTAGACATCTCCCCTCACTGTGAATAAATAATGTATCAATCTAGAATATGAATCCGGGGTTGAAGGTGATTGGAGGTGGGTGAGTGAGAGAGGGGTGGACATTAATCAGAGCTCTGCCATTATTTGTTTGTGTGTGTGTGTGTGTGTGTGTGTGTGTGTGTGTGTGTGTGTGTGGTGTGTGTGTGTGTGTGTGTGTGTGTGTGTGTGTGTGTGTGAGAGAGAGAGAGAGACATGTATATAAGTCAATGGTGGGACCTTGGAGTGAATACCAGGAGAGAAATATATGTGTTGATTAAAGCCAGTGTGTCAGGTCAGCTTTTATACGAAGGGTTTCCACAAACTCATCATTAGAAAAGCCTCCCTTCTGTGTAGGCAACACTTTTCTGAGGATTGAAAATGGCTGCCGCAGTTTTCCCCAGACCTCACCGACTGTAGCTATGAGCATGATCTAATAATATCGGTGAACGTTGTTGACTAGAAATGCAATTCAATCAGATGTCTAGCGTTTTAGGGATCATAATCTGTGAGCATAGGTAGATCATATACTCCAACTTTACATAAGATCATTTAATAATAGAACACAACCAGCAGTTTATATTCTGTTAAGTTAGCGGAGACACAGTAACATAGGAAACCATGAAGCCTTTATCTAAGTTCCAACACATACTGTAGATATGACACTTCTGTTCTGCTTCCCCTTGATAATCTGTGTGTCTATATTTAAACCGTGTGACATGAAATTCTCAATTTACCAGACTGCCAAAAACCTCTTGAGCCATGACTGGACATAACCATCCTGGGAAAGACCCTCGTCTGGTGGTGTACTAATAAACAAACTCCGTTGGCACATGTAATACATAGAGTGAGCAGTTGGCATGAACCCCGCTGTGCCATTGCTGACATTCTATTTGTACTCTAGGGACTAGGGGCCATTTTGGAAGAGCCGTGACCATTCTTAGTTTTTTGACTAGGTCAGTATTTCAACGCATGTATTGTGTTACTGTTGTCTATGGACTGACTTTGAACCCAATGTTAAACTGGTCATTTATGCTGGTGAGTTTTTTAATTGAAAGCTTCATTATTGAGAAACCCTAGCTTGTTTATCATGGAGCAAATGTCAGGTTCAAACGACTGTTTTGTCATTTTTTCGTGTGGTGAATTGTTGTGAGAGCCAGTGGTATCTCTTAGTTCAAAGATGTCTGTTGATCTTTGTTGTCTGTTAAGCCTACCAGATCATTCCTATTATGTGTTGTGATGTATGGGGAGAACATGTGTACGGTCAGAACAATAATGGAAACTCACACCACCCCTCCTGGGGCACTTTTTACTGTTTTGTTCTTATATTATGTTTGTTGTAAGTTCCAACCTAAGACTTTGTCTCAGACCAAAATGGGGACTGTGTTGTATTTTAGTTACATGAAATAACTAATGTTATTCACAATATTATGCATACAAAATACTTACCTCATGTTCTTACCACAGTACTTACCCATCCAATTGAACATTTTGTTCTTTTTTCAAGCATAATCAATCAAGTTGTGTTGGTTTTGTTAAGATTGCTCATTGACATTCCTCATGGGTATGTGTCTCTGCAGGCAGGCACCATGCTGACCAGCATTACAGACGGGATCCTGTGCTGTCTGACTGGGAAGGCTGCCAGCCTAGTGATGCCCGTCGAGTCCTCCGAGCCAGCTGACACCTTTGAGTTTGTGGAGGTGAAGCCCGGGAGAGTCCTAAGGGTTCGCCACATCATCCCTGAGCGCCAGTCATCGGTGGTAACGGAGGAGGACCAGGTAAAGGAGCCAGAGCAGGAGAAGGGCAGTGGAAGCAACAACAGCAGCAGTGTGCACTGCAAGCGCAAGATCACTGTCTACCGCAACGGCCAGCTAGTCATTGAGAACCTGGGTGACGTGCTGCACTCGCAGATCCTCCAGTGCCAGGATGGAGACCTAGAGCCCTGTAGCACCGTGGAGGTGGAACTGGCCGACTATAAGGAAGTGCCCACCTCCCCCGAACCCAAACCCACGCCTCCCCTACCCACGGTCGGGGATCAGAAACCCGCGGCACCTCCTCGCCGGCGCCATCGCAAGCCTAAGCGCACATTGATGATTGACTCGGAGAGGGAGATCTCCAGCTGCAAGGGGACGCACTCGGATGTGGCGCTCTTTTTCGTACATGGGGTAGGCGGCTCGCTGGACATCTGGGGCAGCCAGCTGGACTTCTTCTCGCGGCTGGGGTATGAGGTCATCGCCCCTGACCTGGCGGGCCACGGGGCCAGCACAGCACCCCACATCACGGCGGCCTACACCTTCTTTGCCCTGGCAGAGGACATGCGCGCCATCTTCAAGAAATACGCCCGTAAACGCAACATCCTAGTCGGGCACTCCTATGGGTCAGTATGCTTGCTTCTCTGTTAAAACGAATGGTCAAGTATCATCTTATGTCTTAGGTCAATTAACAAAAGGAATATTTTTATTTTTATTTTTTTTATTTCACCTTTATTTAACCAGGTAGGCTAGTTGAGAACAAGTTCTCATTTGCAACTGCGACCTGGCCAAGATAAAGCATAGCAGTGTGAACAGACAACACAGAGTTACACATGGAGTAAACAATAAACAAGTCAATAACATGGTAGAAAAAAAGAGAATCTATATACAATGTGTGCAAAAGGCATGAGGTAGGCAATAAATCGAATAATTACAATTTAGCAGATTAACACTGGAGTGATAAATCATCAGATGATCATGTGCAAGAAGAGATACTGGTGTGCAAAAGAGCAGAAGAGCTGAACTATATCATGATAGTTAAGGAATTACAGTATTTGAACATGCCCTGAAACACACCATAAACTGGTCCTGACTATGTCTGAAGAAGAAGAACCAATCCGAGAGCAGGGTTATGACGATGGCATGATGGACCAATCAGAGAGCTGTGTTATGATGAAGTCATGATGAAGCGACCAGTCAGAGAGCAGGTTATTCGATGTCATGATGAAGGACACATTAGAGAACAGGGTTATGATGATGATGAATGGACCAATCAGACAGCAGGGTTATGACGATGTGATGATGAATGGACCAATCAGAGAGCAGGTTCCCAAGATGTTATTTTCACTTGTTTGATTATATCCCTTTTCAGGGTATCGTTCTGTACCTTCCTGGCACATGAGTATCCAGACCAGGTTCACAAGGTGGTGATGATCAATGGAGGGGGGCCCACAGCTCTGGAGCCCAGCCTCTGTTCCATCTTCCAGCTGCCTTCCTGTGTGCTGCACTGCCTCTCCCCCTGTCTGGCCTGGAGCTTTCTCAAGTAAGTAAATCATCCCATCTCTTTGTAGACAAAACAATATTGCAGTGCAGACAAAACAACAACCCATTGCTAGACAAAACAACATTTTGTAGACAAAATAACAACACATCGCTAAACAAAGAGAACACCAATCTATCGCTGTAGACAAAACAAAACCAAGAAACTCTTCATACAAAAAGTATACTGTACACTAGGGTTCCCGAATAGTCGGCTGCCCACAAGGAATTATATTTGTCCCCCCCCCAAAATAGACTGCAAAACATTTGTGCGCCAGTTCACACAAAAGTTCACGTGAAAATGTGCTCACATGGTTGATGATATTACTAGGTTAACTAGCTTGTTCTGCGTTGCATGTAATCGATGCGGTTGCTGTTAATTTATCATCGAATCACAGCCTACTTCAACTTCGCCAAACGGGTGATCATTTAAGAAAAGCGCATTCGCGAAAAAGAGCACAATTGTTGCACAAATGTACCTAACCATAACCATTAATGCCTTTCTTAAAATTAATACACAAGTAAAAAAAATGTAAACCTGCATATGTAGTTAAAAGAAATTCATGTTAGCAGGCAATATTAACTAGGGAAATTGTGTCACTACTCTTGCGTTCAGTGCAAGCAGAGTCAAGGTATATGCAGCAGTTTGGGCCGCCTGGCTCGTTGCAAACTGTGTGAAGACCATTTCTTCCTAACAAAGACCGTAATTCATTTGACAGAATTTTACATAATTATGACATAACATTGAAGGTTGTGCAATGTAACAGCAATATTTAGACTTAGGGTTGCCACCCATTCGATAAAATATGGAACGGGTTCCGTATTTCACTGAAAGAATAAACGTTTTGTTTTCGAAATGATAGTCTCCGGATTTGACCATATTAATGACCAAAGGCTCGTATGTCTGTGTGTTTATTATATTCGAATTAAGTATATGATCTGATATTTGATAGCGCAGTCTGACTGAGCGGTGGTAGGCATCAGCAGGCTTGTAAGCATTCATTCAAACAGCACTTTACTGCGTTTGCCAGCAGCTCTTAGCAATGCTTGAAGCACAGCGCTGTTTATGACTTCAAGCCTATCAACTCCCGAGATTAGGCTGGCAATACTAAAGTGCCTATAAGAACATCTAATAGTCAAAGGTATATGAAATACAAATCGTATAGAGATAAATAGTCCTATAATAACTACAACCTAAAACTTCTTAACTGGGAATATTGAAGACTCATGTTAAAAGGAACCACCAGCTTTCATATGTTCTCATGTTCTGAGCAAGGAACTTAAACGTTAGCTTTTTTACATGGCACATATTGCACTTTTACTTTCTTCTCCAACACTGTGTTTTTTCATTATTGAAATCAAATTGAAAATGTTTCATTATTTATTTGAGACTAAATTGATTTTATTTATGTACTATATTAAGTTAAAATAAAAGTAGTCATTGTTCATTCAGTATTGTTGTAATTGTCATTATTACAAATATATTTTTTCTCTCAAAATAATCGGCCGATTAATCGGTATCGGCTTTTTTGGGTCCTCCAATAAATCAGTATCAGTATCGGCGTTGAAAAATCATAATCGGTCGACCTCTAGTGTGCGCCAAGTTGATAAATCTCATAATTTTTCTGAAATTGCGCACGCAGATATTTACGCAAAGGTTATACATGAGGCCCCAGGAAATCAGTTATTTTAATTTAGGAAATCTGTTCCCAAGTTTTCACGCGCATAAATAGAGACGCATATGTGATCGTATCCCCATGTAATCAAGATTTGAAATTATTCTGTTTTTGTCAAATAATATATCTGTTTGAGGTTCTTGCGGTACCTTTTTTGTAGTACACAAGTTATTTATAACTATGTTCTGGCTCCCTGACCATCCAAGGTAAAATCGTCCCACGGCTGAATGTAATTGGGGACCCCTGATGTACACTGTCAATGCTTAACTACTACTGCATACACAAAGTAAGGGGAATTTACACAGAATTTCAAATATCAGATAATACTGATGCCTTCCAACTGGCTCATTCATCCCCCCTCCTCTCCCCTGTAACTATTCCCCAGGTAGTTGCTATAAATGAGAATGTGTTCTCAGTCAATTTACTTGGAAAAATAAAGGTATACAAAAAAAAATATATATATATATCATTGACCTACGAGTCTGACCTCTTTTTCCAACATGTTCAGGGCTGGGTTTGCCCATCAGGGAGCCAAAGAGAAGCAGCTGCTGAAGCAGGGCAATGCCTTCAATGTGAATCCATTTGTGCTGCGAGCCATGATGAGCGGGCAGTATTGGCCTGAGGGGGATGAGGTGTACCATGCTGAGCTTACTGTGCCCATCCTGTTGGTGCACGGCATGTACGACAAGTTTGTGCCTATGGATGAGGACCAACGCATGGCAGAGGTAAGGAGACACAAATGAATGAATACCAATCCATGTGAATTTAGTTCAGATGCTCTACTACTCATGAACGAAAGATACATTATATCAATTTATGTTTTATGATGTGAATTATGAACAGTTCCTATCATGTCACAAGCCTGTCATCTTCAATGACTAATATTAGATTGAATATGGTCAATGTGATCTGTACCACTGTTTTGTATCTTGATTGTAACTATTATCCTTTTTATTTTAGATCCTTCTGTTTGCATTCCTGAAAGTCATTGAGGAGGGCAGTCACATGGTAATGATGGAGTGCCCTGACACAGTCAACACCCTCCTGCACGAGTTTTTCCTATGGGAGCCCGACATGTCCAAAAAGGACACAGTTAAGACTGATCCTGACAAGACTGTTACGGTCAATGGCGTTGTCGTCCAGACACCAAAACCAAACAAGCCCATGGACAAATAACCAGTAAGGAGTTTCATTTTACATGAGCAAACCCAATCCGAGGGCCTGTCTTTGGCAGGTGGCATGTGGTCTTAAGGCTGCTCGCAGGCTGAGAGCTGTTATTAACCGGGCCAGAGTTGGTTGTTGAAGAGGAGGGGATGCAACTGGTGCGCCAAACTAGAGTGGCATTTGAATGGGACTTAGCACTGTCGAAAGAAGACAGGAAATTATGGAAAGAAGAGAGGCGGAATCTAATACAACGACAGAGATGGGTGTTTCTGTTTCCCCTTTGACAGCTGTCTGTGCTGTTTGTAATGTGGTGTTTGTAATCAGATAGACCTTGGGTCCAGAGGATGTTTTTAAAACACAATATCCATTCGTAATGCTCTGAAGTACCAAACTTGGGTTGGTGAGTGGGCCATTGTCAACCAAAGTGAGGAGGGCATGACTATTAAATGGTCTGTGGATTGCCTTACTATCTATCGTCCATTATCTTGTGAATAATATATCACTGCTGATTGGTGTCCTCCTGTCATCAGTTTAAAGTTAAGGATCTTATAAGACTGGGTCCATATTATGGATTATCTTCAAGGGAACCATTAACTCAATAGGATAACTGAGAAACTATCCAGATAATGCTAGCCAATGGGTGACTGTGGTGTGTTATGGGAGTAAGATCAGCCAGTTTGCATGAGGTCATCCTCAATAATCATCCCCTATTAAGCAGGTTATAGACTCAAGTGTTGACTGGATGGAAGTAGTGGTGAATGGATTGGAAATTGTTATGGCAAATAAACATGCAATAAGTAATTACATAAAGTATGTTGCAGGCATAATAAAGACATACAGCACACCACACACCTAAACAAATTCACCATACAATTTCAACAGCCTCATCAAATATCATCACGCCAAAGGAAAGCTGTTAAAACATATCCTTGTGCAAACTACGTATCTGTCAGTTACAGTCAGCATCTGTCAACTTTGCTGTACACTGTGCATTAACTCACGCTTGAAGTTTAGGGTATCGGTTTGCTTTTGAAACCTAATGATTCATCTATGCACAACATGGAGTGTTTTGCCTTAAGAACATTTTGCGTGTGTTGTCCAATGTTATGTATTTAGAAACCTATGCTTACTGTATGTGTCTACACTTGCGTATGCATTATCTAACCTAACTGGACCATTTGAAGTTGTTTCATGAATGGGCTTTTTAAGATATTTCGAGGAATTTCTTGACAACATACTTTGACAGTCGAGAAATCCAAAAACCTCCCGTGTCCTCTGAGAGTATAGTCTAAGGGGCATTATGGACAGAGAAGTTGGACCAAAGCTTTAGTGATATGTAGTCATTTATTTAATAATAGTGATGCCAGTTATTAAATGTCCAATCTTGCAAGTTCAACTCGTTTTACCTCAGAATTTGATGTAACACCATTTAGAATGATGTTGTTCTCCAGTCTACAAGCTAGTGTAGCAAAGCATTTTCCTCCACTGCCCTCCAGTCAATCTGTATGTGCTTACTGCTTGCAATGTCAAAGGTCAACCATGATAAGCTAAAGGACATAACGTTATCAGGTGCTCATTTGTGAATGTTTTTGTGTCTCATAATGAGAATGTGTGATTAATCTGCGATTAAGAAGTATGAAGTACAGTAAGGTATTTTCCCGGTTCGGTCTTTTCGACTGCTGCACACTGTTTATTGCATATGCATTATTCTGAGAAAAGATGCAGGATGATAACGCAATTTCAACAGAGAAAAGAGGATTTATGAACTGTAGACTAAGATAATGTACTAATAAGTCATGGAAACAAATAGGTTGAGGAACAAACTAGTTCGCCCCAGCTGTTGAAAAGAAAATGAATTCATGTGGACTGTCCACTACCATGAAGTGCTTCTGATGCAATGTCTGTTTTTGCACTGTATAGATTGATCCAACAGCAATATGGACTGCAGGGCGCGCGCACATTTGCTTCCTCCGCTAAATGTATACAAATCGGTCAGTGTTCCTATCCAGTGTGCTATCATTTGTGGTTCAAAATGTTTGAATGTAATTGATGCATTTATTCATGGACATCAGAACATCATGTACTGCCTGAATGTATATGCATATAAAATTCTGATATATCGAACTGTTCAATTGAGTGTATGAATGTGCCTTTCCTGGCATGAATTAAAACAATTGTTTGCATTATATGGTTGTTTTTGTTCTTCTGTGAATGACTGTATGAACGAATGAATGAGGGCAATTTTGTTGTGAGAGACAAAAGTAACCATGACTTTTTGAGTGTACATTTCTGGCTCTGAGGCCTGGGGAGCCACCTCTGTTTAGGCTACTGTAGCCTCTGCCGAGTCCCCAACAACCGGATGATCCCGTTTTGGAAAGAGAGCCTGTGACGCAACTTCCGCTTTTGGACGTTAACCACTGATGATCCATTGTATTGACCAGATACCCCAAGGGGCCAGGTTTCCAGTCGGGAAGCACGCCATCCCAGGTACACCATTGAGCTATAATAAGAACTAGAGATAGCCTTCAAGATGGCCCGACCGTTGTTTTTAACGTAATCTACTCACGGTCGCCTACGTCGATTCTTGCGGGCTGACATCTTGCTAGTTCCGGTATCAGGATCCCATTACTACATGCCCGCTAGCACTGGAGCCCAGCTGAGCCCAACCTTTGAGCCCAAGCCCAGCATGTGCAGGAGCGGAGACATGCATTCCAGCGCAAGCTAGAGCGGGGTCGTGGATCTTGATTAATGGGGGAGGGGAAATCTGTAGGTGCTAAGCACCACCACGCAACCGTGACACAACCACTGAAAAAAGTAGATTTTTTTTTTGTCTGCAAGTAAATTATTCAGGACTAAGAGGAATGTACTCTATGTTTCTCTTTCCAAACAGACTAACTGTCTATGTATCTGGGAACAATGGAGGTGTTTGGGGTGAAGAGGACGGTGGACTCAGTGGAGGACATCCCAGCCACTTGGCAGTGAGGTTGTCGATTAATATCGTCTGGGCGCCCGTGAAGGTGTTTTGCAAAGGATGAAAGTCGATTGTACTCAATTTGGAACTGGGCTGCCTCCCGAGCATCAGCCAGTTGCCCCGCTCTGGCCGACATCGAAGTCAGCTCAAAACAAAAGTGACGTAGGTTAAGCACATGGAGTAATGAGTAGGATTCTGTGCTTTCACATGCAAAAGTGATTGCTTTTGATAAAAACCCTTTATCTGCCTTCCCAAAGAAAAACGAGTTTGAAAATTCAAAGACATATTTTATGGAAAAGCTATGTATGTTTCTGAACGATGCACCATGCTGCCTTGTTGACAAATCAAATCAAATTGTATTGGTCACATACACATGGTTAGCAGATGTTATTATGAGTGTAGCGAAATGCTTGTGCTTCTAGTTCCGACATTGCAGCAATATCAACAAGTAATCTAACAATTCCACAAAAACTACTAAAAGGATGGAATAAGAATATGTACATATAAATATATGGATGAGCAATGACTGAGCGGCACAGGCAAGATGCAATAGATGGTATAAAATACAGTATATACATATGGGATGAGTAATGCAAGATATGTAAACATCATTATTAAAGTGACATTAAGAAAGTGACTAGTGATCCATTTGTTGGAGTGGCCAATGATTTCAAATCTGTATGTAGGCAGTAGCCTCTCTGTGTTAGTGATGGCTGTTTAACAGTCTGATGGCCTTGAGATTGAAAAATAGCTTCTGTCTCTCGGTCCCAGCTTTGATGCACCTCGCCTTCTGGGTGGTAGCAGGTTGAACAGGCAGTGGCTCGGGTGGTTGTTGTCCTTGATGATCTTTTTGGCGTTCCTGTGACATTGGATGCTGTAAGTGTCCTGGAGGTCAGGTAGTTTTCCTCCGGTGATGCGTTGTGCAGACCGCACCACCCTCTGTAGAACCCTGCGGTTGTGGGTGGTGCAGTTGCCGTACCAGGCGGTGATACAGCCCGACAGGATGCTCTCTGTCTGTAAAAGTTTGTGAGGGTTTTAGGTGACAAGCCAAATTTCTTCAGCCTCCTGAGGTTGAAGAGGCTCTGTTGCGCCTTCTTCATTCCATTTCAATTTGTCCGTGATGTGTACGTCGAGGAACTTTCCACCTTCTCCACTGCTGTCCCATCGATGTGGATGGGGGGTGCTCCCTCTGCTGTTTCCTGAAGTCCACAATCATCTCCTTTGATTTGTTGACATTGAGTGAGAGGTTGTTTTCCTGACACCACACTCCGAGTGCCCTCACCTCCTCCCTATAGGCCGTCTCATCGTTGTTGGTGATCAAGCCTACTACTGTTGACCAAGCGGCGCAGATTACTGTTCGACTTGAGAAGGGCGCTCCTCCCTCACCACTTTTTCTTGTTCATGTCACGGGCTGTAGCCGGGTGCACCATGGCTCAGGTTAATAGACCTCCCTCAGTGTTGGCACTGCTATTTCCTACCTGACTGGTAAGAGGACATCACACACACACACTATTAAGAGTGTTCCCCTATTTACATGTTTGGGTGTACTTGTGTCTGAGCTGAGGGATGATAAGCCAGTGTTTGAGAAGAGGCGTCTGGTGTGTTTAGGAGGACATGTGGATGCACTTTCCTGGATTATTATTACCCTATACCCTACCATTACTCCACTACTCTCACCCTGGCCTAGCCCCTTACTCTCAAACCACTAACCCCTAAGTTTCCAACATGACCTGACTTGTGAGTATGTGTGTTATACATGGTGTTACAGGAGGAGTTGAAGGCGGAACACGCCTCATACTTACGGCAGCAGCCGGATCTCCGCCGCCACGATGGCCGACTTCTTGCAGAATACTTCCCGTTACTACGAAAAACCGAGCGACGTCATCATGTTCGCCCTCAAGGACTTCTCTCCCCTCGCATCCCCCCGATCCCTGGGGGGCACATTCAACACCGCACCTTGAGGACACACACTGGGGCTGCGTCTCAATAGTCTAGTAGCTTCCTCTCACAGGCACTTTAGTGAGGACAATACTCTTCTGGGTAGCAGTTGCCACTAGTATGTACAGTGGCCCTCAATATCTAGAGTATTGATGAAATATGAATGCTTTTATGGTGTTTTGTTTTTTACTGTGTACTGTTCTTATTTGCATGAGCTTTATTGAAACAAAGTCCAATCAACTCTGTTGATATAGCAATTGATATAGCAATAGCAATAAAATGTATTATTTAATGTCTTATCCTTTAGTGAGAATTACATTTACATTTTCTACATGCTTTAGTTTCAGGTTAAGGGAATGTGTTATGATCTAAAAAACGAACTTGAGCCACCGGGAAGGGGAACCAAGTCAGAATGTACTGTACCCTACACCAAAGTCTGATGAACTGTTGTCTTTCTGATTTGGTGAGATCAGTCGTCAACAGCAACAAAAAAGAAACAAAATCAAAAACACCTTTGTGATTTTCTGAACTAAGAGGACTACAATTCCCAGAGTACACCTGAAGCTACGGCTGTGTCAAGTCGTGGTTGTGTGATTGCGTTGTGTTAAACAGAAAATATCATACAACTATCTCCTGAAGTGCACATATGTGACCGACTGGTTCAATTTGGTCTTATGTAGCAAAATTTGATAATAGAGACTCGGCTCTAGAAAATGGTATATCATACAGTACAGTTGAGGAACGATGGGAAAGTAATTCTTATTTGAAAGTTGATAAACTTGTAACTCCACTTTTGAGAAAATAATGACCATATCATAAAGCTGACAAAGTCAGTCTTTTGTTTAGACATGTAGCTAGCTAAACAATGAACCATAATCCCAACTCATAATGTTACTACCCTGCATGAATCTACAGATAGCTAAAGCTGACCAACTAGGTTCAATGTTAGCTAGCTAGCTAGCAATGTAAATGGTTCTGAGATACAAATAATGTTACTACACAGATCATACAAGTAACGTTAGCTAGCGATCCAGCCAGCTAACGTTAGCTAGCTAGCTAACAGTACGCAACTTGCAATGAAAACATCTTTCTGACAAAATTAGAAACGTATAATATCTGAAAATGTAGCTAGCTACCCATATACATGGATGAACGCTTCTCCCTCTCTGTCACGGATGCCATGTTTGCCCTTATTTTGAAGATGTAATCCGGAGACAAGCTAGAAACGAACCAAAACATTGTTTCGAAAGTTGCTTTTAGTAGTTTTTTAAACGGATTAGTTTATTGTTGTTAAATTACACAACTTATGCTACCTTGAACCACCAGGCTGCTGATGTCATGCAGCCTATCATTTTTGAGTTTATACTTTTTCATAACGGCAACAACAAGTTTGATGTCGAACGACAATAGAATGTTCATGATGTCACTGCGACAGCTATATACAAACACGTCGATAGACGTAGTATAAACCAGCCTTTAGTCTTGAAATCTTTGGTTGTTTAGTATACTGCCATACTCACGGTTTAGCACTTGGCCTCACATGTGAATCCTTAAAGAGATGTCTGGGGCTAAGGTTTTAGATTGTGTGAACCATGCTGGATGGTTGTGTAGACAAAGAAGAGCTCTACAGTAGATGCACCAAAACATTCAAGGGCCATTTTCTCAAAAGTGTTGTTACAAGTTTATCAAATGTAAAAAACGAAATTTAAAATGTTGCAAATGTTACATAAGACCAAAAAGAGCCGGTCGGTCACATATGTGCACTTCAGGAGACAGTTGTATATTTTCTGTTACACACAACACAATCACACAACCACGACTTGACACAGCCGTAGCTTGGTAACATCAGTTGTACTTTGGGAACTGTAGTCCTTTTAGTTCAGAAAATCACAAAGGTGTCAGCATGGCCACTGCCCTTTAAATACGTAACTCGCTGCTTCAAACCACACCCACCCACCAAACCGGAGCAAACGTTCCATCAGCAAAGTGTTCCTTCATCAAGAGACGAGCCTTTTCACATCAGATGCCACCATGCATCAACCAACGATAATGTCGTTTTTAAACCCAGTCTCTTTCTATATTTGTTTAGTGATAATCTAATTTATTTGTAAAAAAATATTGGCTGATATTGCATGTCGACAAAATCGTTCACTGATTGGCTCGCTAGCTACGTCTGAATTTATGCGTATGATGGTAAACATCTGAGCTTGCGCTTGCGTACTGGTAGTAATGGAGGACAGGTCCTTCTCTTCGGGGTAAAATCGGAATTACTTTTGATATCAAGACAACAACTGCCCAATAATTATCGGTTGAAGCTGTTTAACATTGTTGGTAAGTTATAATATTTTAAAGTTGTAACTTAACGCCATATGTGGATTTGTTCATCATGAACACGTCCTTGAAATTGCAATGGCTAGCTAGCTAGCAGACGTTAGCAATAAGATGGCTTGCTAGTTAGCTAACTTAGCTATTTTCTATGTATTGTAAGCGAGATATTTAGTTATCATAAAATCTGATTTCTTATTGACGTGTTATTATTTATATTGTTTATGACACGCCTAACATTAGGCTAGAACATTTGCTATAAGCTGTTAGCCGTTAACTAGAGCTGTTAACTAGATACACTTCAGGGTAGGCCGAACTTAACTTTAAGAGACGCTGCTCTCGACCAATCAGGTTGCTGCTTTTCTTTTGGTCCGTTAGGTACATAGAATTATAATACTAGAATGGCCATGAACCTTCTTATGATAGGATAAATGTCAGCCATTTTGGTCAGGGAGTTGGTCAACTATGGTTGGCCAGTGCTGTGTATTGTGTAAAATAATGATTTTTAACGGCCCACCTCAGAGGAAGTTGCCACATTTGTTTTGAGTAATTTCAGTCCTAGAGCGTGATTTCTCGTTTAGGATTAATATATTGCTGATGCTATGTATTGGCTAATGAGAGACTTTGAAGCCACCGGTCGGCCACATTGGCAGTCCTCAGAAAAGTAGTCCTCCATAGGAATAAATAGAATTCTACAGTATTTAAATGCTTCTTGGATAACATCACATGTATTTTTGTTGTTGTGGTGGAGACAGTAACTATTGCACTTTCTAAAGTATACTTTACGAAATGTTTTTATATATTTTTATTTAATTTTCATGTTTAGCTCTATAATAGAATAAATATGCCCCAAAAAAAGTATACATTTATAAATATATTTCAATAGCTTCAATAGAGGGAGGCACGGTGGCTTCAAAACAACGCCCCCTGGCAGTCATCTAGTGTATATAAATAATTGATTCCACTTCGAAGACTGACACATATGCTAATACATATTAAGGAATTTTGGGTGGGAATGTTGTGGTGCTTTTCACTTGTAGCAGAGACATGTCAACACATAGGGCACTGAATGACAGCTGTCAATGTAACTAGCTAGCATGCTAAGCTAACCATTTTTTTATCAATTTATTTAACTAGGCGAGTCAGTTAATTAAGAACACATTCTTATTTACAATGACGGCCCACCGGGGGACAGTGGGTTAACTGCCTTGTTCACGAGCAGAACGACAGATTTTTACCTTGTCAGCTCGGGGATTCGATCCAGCAACCTTTCAGTTACTGGCCCAACACTCTAACCACTAGGCTACCTGCCGCCCCAAAAGTTAAGTGAGCACCATTTCAGTTAAGACAGGCATACTGTTAAGGCGTCCGCATGTTTCTCACCGAAACAGTTCGGAAGAGTTGGAGCATATATTATGACGACGTTTTCGTTCATTTTGGTCTTCGGTAAGGGTTATTTCAGCTTTTCTGGCACATTTTTTTTTTCTTGAGGCAAGCTGAAGTCGGTAGCCGAAGTCTACGCCCCTTCGTCAGTGATTGGTCAACAGTAGGGATTATTCAATAAAGTCTTTGTTGTCAGTCAGTGAGAGTCGACTCGTTTCCTTGCACATTTTTTTCAGTGAGAAATACTTCACCAAACATCTTAGTTGATGTAAAATTGCGCGACTAAGCAAAAACGTCAGACTCTCCTCAGCAAAAACTGCAAAATTGATGACAGATTTCTTGAATTATATTAGATTCATTCGGATTATTTTGAGTAAGTGTCTACTGTCTCAAAATGGACAAACTGTAATATACTTTTTTTCTAGTTTTTCAAGCAAAGGTCTTTTAAGGCAGTATGCGAGCACACTCGTTCGGTTTGCCAAGCCGAACTCGGCTAGGCGCCAGCCATACTGAAGCATGCTGACACCTTAAGTCAAGTAAAAATAATAATTTCAGAAAAAGACTACCAGCCTACGTGTCAAAAGATGAGTCTCAGCTAAACCATGCCTATATGTGCTGTTGACATGTTAAGATTTGACATGTCTGACTCTTGCCCTTTTGATAATTCTAGTGAAGCTGTGTCGGATTCCACACGTTATTAATAGCTATGTTCTCTCATTTCAGTGAGGTAGCTACAGTGCATTCAGAAAGTATTCAGACCCTTGACCTTTTCCACATTTTGTTACGTTACAGCCTTATTCTAAAATTGATTAAATAGTTTTTTTCCCTCATCAATCTACACACAATATCCCATAGTGACAAAGCAAAAACAGGTTTTTAGAAATTGTTAGCAAATTTATAAACTGATATCACATTTTACATAAGTATTCAGACCTTTTACTCAGTACTTTGTTGAAGCACCTTTGGCAGCGATTACAGCCTTGAGTCTTCTCGGGTATGACGCTACAAGCTTGGCACACCTGTATTTGGGGAGTTTCTCCCATTCCTCTCTGCAGATCATCTCAAGCTCTGTCAGGTTGGATGGGGAGTGTTGCAGCACAGCTATTTTCAGGTCTCTCCAGCGATGTTAGATCGGGTTCAAGTCTGGGTTCTGGCTGGGCCACTCCTGCATTGTCTTGGCTGTGTGCTTAGGGTCGTTGTCTTGTTGGAAGGTGAACCTTCACCCCAGTCTGAGGTCCTGAGCACTCTGGAGCAGGTTTTAATCAAGGATCCCTCTGTACCTTGCTCCGTTCATCTTTGCCTTGATTCTGACTAGTCTCCCAGTCCCTTCCGCTGAATAACATCCCCACAGCATGATGCTGCCACCACCATGCTTCACCGTAGTGATGGTGCCAGGTTTCCTCCAGACGTGATGCTTGGCATTCAGGCCAAAGAGTTCAATGTTGGTTTCACCAGACCAGAGAATCTTGTTTTGCATGGTCTGAGAGTCTTTAGGTGCCTTTTGGCAAACTTCAAGGGGGCTGTCGTGCCTTTTACTGAGGAGTGGCTTCTGCCTGGCCACTCTACCATAAAGGCCTGATTGGTGGAGTGCTGCACAGATGGTTGTCCTTCTGGAAGGTTATCCCATCTCCACAGAGGAACTCTACAGCTCTGTTAGAGTGACCATCATCGTGTTCTTGGTCGCCTCCCTGACCAAGGCCCTTCTCCCCCGATTGCTCAGTTTGGCCGGGCGGGCAGCTCTTGGAAAAGTCTTGGTGGTTCCAAATTTTTTCCATTTAACAATGATGGAGGCCACTGTGTTCTTGAGGACCTTCAATGCTGCAGAAATGTTTTGGTACCCATCACCAGATCTGTGCCTCGACACAATCCTTTCTCTGAGCTCTATGTACAATTCTTTCAACCCCATCGCTTGGTTTTTGCTCTGACATGCACTGTCAACTGTGGGACCTTTATATAGACAGGTGTGTGTGCCTTTCCAAATCATGTCCAATCAATTGAATTTACCACAGGTGGACTCCAATCAAGTTGTAGAAATATCTCAAGGATGATCAATGGAAATAGAATGTACCTGAGTTGAATATTTATGTAAATAAGGTATTTCTGTTTTTTGTTTAATACATTTGAAAAAAATTCTAGCAACTTATTTTCGCTTTGTCATTATGGGGTATTGTGTAGATTGCTGATGGAAAAAATCTATATATTTTAGAATAAGGCTGTAACGTAACAATGTGGAAAAAGTCAATGGGTCTGAATACTTTCCAAAGGCACTATATATATCAATGCTTTATTCTATGGCTGCGAATCTGCCATATAAATATTATAGGCTATCCATATTACCGGCAAGTTTGTTTTGCATGGCCTGGTGCCCCGGGTGGGTGAAGATTTCTTTGGGGGAGTGTGGTTCTAACATTTTTAAAATAATAGTCGTATTTATACAGATAAACTGTAACTTGACATTATGTTAATTTCCAGGGGGAAATAAGTGGGGGCGAAAAGCACAAGTTTACACCCCCTATTTTAATTTGTTCCATGGCTCAGGCAGCCAAGTTAAGTAGACCAGACCCAGTTGCTATTGCATTGGTGTCTATGGGAGACCCACCCCGTTAATTAGACTGGAACTGACAATGTTTTTTAATCGTAAAAGGCCTGAGTGAACTATTTTCATATATCCACCATCTGTAGCTAAAGATGATCTATTATATTGCTCAGTCGTGACTTGTGATCTTTCCAGGTGTTTCTGATGAATAAATAATGCCATGCAAGCCCAAAAATATCATACTTAAGACTAAAAGGATGACTTATTGACTTACATTGTTGTGCGACATCGTGGGTAAGCTCTGGCCATCGTCTTGCACCTCTCAAAAGTGGATTTCCACTGGTGTGGGCGTTTTTAAGATTTACATTTTTGTTAGCTAGCTTGCCAACCAGTTTTACAGGAATGATTCCATACATTTTTCAAATTAACTGACAATATGCCAACGTTCCATTCAAACAATGCAGTCAATCCACAGCCATACACTGGCTGAAATCAGTTGATGATAGGATTTAGGACAGCAAGTACTGATATTGTATCATATAATACCACTCACAGCTTTCCAAGAAAACAAAAATGGTCTGTTTACATGTATTTTAGAGGTTATTATACTGAAAATTGGTATAAAACCCATATAAACTGTTTATAATTATATTACAATATTTTAGGTTGACAATAATTCTATTACACCATTTCTGATATCACATGCCTTTTTATTTTCCTGCGTAAGTAAAATCGGTATTATGCCTCTACTGCCATTCATTCCAATTAGACTGGTTTGGATTTCTCCCTGACCAATATGGCTGCCATTTTGACCTCATTCTGGGACTTTGAGGGATTATGACATATCCCTCATAATATTATAATAGGATCTCAATGGGAACATGCATGAGACAAAGGACTAAATCAACTTCGACTGACTTGTTGTTTACATAGCTATTTACAACTGACCAACACATTGTAAACACAGCAGCCTAACAAAGGGCTG
Source organism: Salvelinus alpinus (assembly GCF_045679555.1). Classification (NCBI taxonomy): domain Eukaryota; kingdom Metazoa; phylum Chordata; class Actinopteri; order Salmoniformes; family Salmonidae; genus Salvelinus; species Salvelinus alpinus. The sequence continues at coordinate 34,819,604 of NC_092108.1, forward strand.
TGACTTGGTCATGAACCAGAGTTTTGGCAATATTATGCATCACACAGATGTTTTCCCACCATCTGGCCACCCAGTCACCACAGATTTTTTTTCTTCTTCCCCAACGGACATCCTTAGCATTATCAATAGCGTGCATGCTCCCGGACTACTGTTGTTTAACTGTCGCTATTGTGATCTTGAAACTTGTTTAATTCTGATCTGCAGGTCCGTTCTATTTAGGATGGCGTCTGATTCGGGGCCTCAGGCTCCCGGCTCCAAAGGGATCATGACCTTTCACCCCACCGCTGAGGAGTTCCAGAACTTCAGCCGCTACATTGCCTACATGGAGTCCCAGGGAGCACACAAAGCCGGCCTGGCTAAAGTAAGCAACGACACAACCCCTTCTGCATTGTGACGATTATTTTGCATTACCTTTACCTGCTTTCAGAACTGTAACTTTGTGGTGCAAAATGCTTGTTTTTACAGATCGTGCCACCGAAGGATTGGAAACCCAGGAAGTCCTATGATGATATAGATGACCTGGTGATCCCAGCTCCCATCCAGCAGGTAGTGACGGGCCAGTCAGGTCTGTTCACCCAGTACAACATCCAGAAGAAGCCCATGACCGTCCGAGAGTTCCGCAAGACGGCCAACAGCGACAAGTGAGTCTGACTGCACCAACACTGTAGCATCTGTAACGTATATTTTTAAAACATACTGAGCCTAGTGTATGAATAAGCTATACTGTATGTTCGGTCTGTGGTTAGGAAAGCCACTCTGAGGACATGCTATATGATTAAGGAAATGATACAGCTACAACATGTAATATGGTAGAAAGTATGACAGGCTGTGGCTTTACAGACACTCATTTAAAAATGTCTACTCAGCTGTGCCGATTGTCCCTATTTATTTTTTCCCCAACATAGGTTCTGCAGTCCTCGCTATACCGACTTTGAAGAGCTGGAGAGGAAGTACTGGAGGAACGTAACCTTTAACCCGCCCATCTACGGGGCTGATGTAAACGGAACGCTCTATGACCCAGTGAGTAATAACGAATCCCCTCTGGGTTGTTTTTAATGTTCTATGGTGTTTACAATGTTAACATGTTGTTATCGTTCCTGGTTATAAGGATGTTGGCTGATGAGTGAGATGTTGTGTGGACGGATGGCTGTGTAGACGGACGGTTGTGTAGATTACTTGTAAGTGTTTCTCTCAGAATCGTGTGTTGCACCCGCAATTTGCATTCACTACAAATACACAAGGTTGCAATGGTTTTGTTTCACTGCAGCGATGACGATGAATCTCCAGCGACAATAGTTACATTATTCTGTCGTTTTCTCCAGGATGTGACCGATTGGAACATCGGCAAACTGAACACCATCCTGGACACGGTGGAGCACGAGAGTGGCATCACCATCGAGGGGGTGAACACGCCCTACCTGTACTTTGGCATGTGGAAGACCACCTTCGCCTGGCACACCGAAGACATGGATCTCTACAGTATCAACTACCTCCACTTTGGAGCGCACAAGTCCTGGTAACTAACTACACTATTACTCACATAATACATTTACCTGTTAGTTTTGTGTGTGTGTAAGAGCCACATTATTAAGCATCAACATACTGACGATGGTCATGTAGGTGTGGTTTGGGGACTCTTTGTCGTTATCGGAGCAACACTCAACGAGTAAAAATAAACGGCAGCTGTTGTGATGTCCGTGTGATAACTGATTTGTTGACGTTATGACGCCCTCACAGGTACTGCGTTCCTCCAGAGCATGGGAAAAGAATGGAGCGCTTGGCTCAAGGTGAGAGGGATGATAATGTGTGACGTTTTGATGCTGTTTTTTCTTTTCTTTTTTCTTCTCCTTCATATTAGAAAACAACTGATTTTTAACAAGCTTTAATCCAACACACTGTTTTCTGTTGTTCCCTTGCAGGGTTTTTCCCTGGAAGCCACCAAAATTGCGAAGCCTTCCTGAGGCACAAGATGACCCTCATCTCTCCCTCCATATTGAGGAAATATGGCATTCCATTTGAGAAGGTAATACTAGCCTAATGTATGATGTCAAACTCTTATGCTGAAATATAAAGCTTTATACAGAGTCTAGTATTTCATTGCTATTTCCTATTTGTTTTCCAGATCACTCAGGAGCCGGGTGAATTCATGGTGACGTTTCCCTATAGCTACCACGCCGGCTTTAACCACGGCTATAACTGTGCAGAGTCCACTAACTTTGCCACTGAAAGATGGATTGAGTATGGAAAGCAAGCCATACTGGTAAAGAAGAGGTTCATTTTCTTTCAGTGTTCCTCCTTTAAAGGTGCTATACATAGGATTTGTATTTTTTGGGGCATTTCAGAAATTTCTCATATCTGCAGTAATAGTGGAATGATAGTGTTTCACCGTATTACTTACCTGCCAGTGTGTGATTGGCTGTGATATTCACCTATTGATTTCTCCCGCCGGGCCGGCTTATTTTATCAAAATGGGGTGGTTGTGTTATCTAGTGGAAACCGGGGCAAGCGGCCAATGTAGAAATCCCTCTGTCATTTCCTGGTTGCTAAAATTCTACACTGTTTGCTCAATTTCAATGGATGTGAGAAAACAATCCCTGAATACTGTAGGGAATCATTGTTAAATATCTTATCAATAACAAACAAATATACACTGAACAAAAATATTAACTCCACATGCAACAATTTCAAAGTCACAGTTCAAGGAAATCAGTCAGTAGAATCAATGAATTAGGCCCTAATCTATGAATTTCATGTGACTGGGAATACAGATAAACATCTGTTGGTCACAGATACGATACAGTGGGGAGAACAAGTATTTAATACACTGCCGATTTTGCTGGTTTTCCTACTTACAAAGCATGTAGAGGTCTGTAATTTTTTATCATAGGTACACTTCAACTGTGAGAGACGGAATCTCTCACAGTTGAAGTGTCCAGAAAATCACATTGTATGATTTTTAAGTAATTAATTTGCATTTTATTGCATGACATAAGTATTTGATACATCAGAAAAGCAGAACTTAATATTTGGTACAGAAACCTTTGTTTGCAATTACAGAGATCATACGTTTCCTGTAGTTCTTGACCAGGTTTGCTGGGCAATACGGACTTTCAGCTCCCTCCAAAGATTTTCTATTGGGTTCAGGTCTGGAGACTGGCTAGGCCACTCCAGGACCTTGAGATGCTTCTTACGGAGCCACTCATTAGTTGCCCTGGCTGTGTGTTTCGGGTCGTTGTCATGCTGGAAGACCCAGCCACGACCCATCTTCAATGCTCTTACTGAGGGAAGGAGGTTGTTGGCCAAGATCTCGCGATACATGGCCCTATCCATCCTCCCCTCAATACGGTGCAGTCGTCCTGTCCCTTTTGCAGAAAAGCATCCCCAAAGAATGATGTTTCCACCTCCATGCTTCACGGTTGGGATGGTGTTCTTGGGGTTGTACTCATCCTTCTTCTTCCTCCAAACACGGCGAGTGGAGTTTAGATCAAAAAGCTCTATTTTTGTCTCATCAGACCACATGACCTTCTCCCATTCCTCCTCTGGATCATCCAGATGGTCATTGGCAAACTTCAGACGGGCCTGGACATGCGCTGGCTTGAGCAGGGGGACCTTGCGTGCGCTGTAGGATTTTAATCCATGACGGCGTAGTGTGTTACTAATGGTTTTCTTTGAGACTGTGGTCCCAGCTCTCTTCAGGTCATTGACCAGGTCCTGCCGTGTAGTTCTGGGCTGATCCCTCACCTTCCTCATGATCATTGATGCCCCACGAGGTGAGATCTTGCATGGAGCCCCAGACCGAGGGTGATTGACCGTCTTGAACTAATTCCATTTTCTAATAATTGCGCCAACAGTTGTTGCCTTCTCACCAAGCTGCTTGCCTATTGTCCTGTAGCCCATCCCAGCCTTGTGCAGGTCTACAATTTTCACCCTGATGTCCTTACACAGCTCTCTGGTCTTGGCCATTGTGGAGAGGTTGGAGTCTATTTGATTGAGTGTGTGTACAGGTGTCTTTTATACAGGTAACGAGTTCAAACAGGTGCAGTTAATACAGGTAATGAGTGGAGAACAGGAGGGCTTCTTAAAGAAAAACTAACAGGTCTGTGAGAGCCGGAATTCTTACTGGTTGGTAGGTGATCAAATAATTATGTCATGCAATAAAATGCAAATTAATTACTTAAAAATCATACAATGTGATTTTCTGGATTTTTGTTTTAGATTCCGTCTCTCACAGTTGAAGTGTACCTATGATAAGAATTACAGACCTCTACATGCTTTGTAAGTAGGAAAACCAGCAAAATCGGCAGTGTATCAAATACTTGTTCTCCCCACTGTACCTTTAAAAAAACAATTAACAAAAAAAGTAGGGGCTTTGATCAAAAAACCAGTCAGTATCTGGTGTGACCACCATTTGCATCATGCAGCAAGTCACATCTCATTTGTGTAGAGTTGATTGTGGCCTCTGGAATGTTGTCCCACTTGTCCCAATGGCTGTGCGATGTTGTTGGATATTGGTGGGAACTGGAACACTTTGTCATACACTTCGATCCAGAGAATCCCAAACATGCTCAATGGGTGACATGTCTGGTGAGTATGCAGGCAATGGAAGAACTGGGACATTTTCAGCTTCCAGGAATTGTGTACAGGTCCTTGCGACATGGGGCCGTGCATTAACATGCTGAAACATGAGGTGGTGGGGGAGGATGAATGGCACAACAGTGGGCCTCAGTATCCCGTCACGATATCTCTGTGCATTCAAATTGCCATCAATAAAATACAATTGTGTTCGTCGTACATAGCTTAGTTTGTGCAGAAATTCTTCGGTTGTGCAAACCCAGAGTTCCATTAGCTGTCCAGGTGGCTGGTCTCAGATGGTCCCGCATGTGAAGAAGCCGGATGTTGAGGTCCTGGGCTGGCGTGTGAGTCTGGTTGGACATACTGTCAAATTCTCTAAAATGAAGTTGGAGGTAGTTTATGGTAGAGAAATTAACATGAAATTCTCTGGCAACAGTTCTGGTGGACATCTCTGCAGTCAGCATGCCAATGGCACGCTCCCTAAAAATTTGAGACGTCTGTGGCGTTGTGTTGCGTGACAAAACTGCACATTTTAGAGTGGTCTTTTATTGTCCCCCAGCTTGTTGATATGCCGCACCTGTCAGGTGGATGGATAATCTTGGCAAAGGATAAATCCTCAATAACAGGGATGTAAAATTAAAAAAATATGCACCAAATTTGAGAGAAATTTGCTTTTTGGTGCATATGGAAAATGTCCGGGATCTTTTATTTCAACTCAGGAAAAATGTGACTAACACTTTACATTTGATATTTTTTGCTCAATATAGTTTTTACGGGTGTTTGACGCTGGTGGACAAAAAGTAAAAGGCTTAAGAATGAGTGTCCGACATGTTATGAGGAAATGGGATGCGGGGGAGGGGGGAGATTTGTTTTGAATGCAGCCTAGTGCTGTTGCAATTCCCCTACCTTCCACATAGGGGAGCCATTCTGAGATTCTACATGTAGCACTTTTAAACAACCATGTACATTAATATCATTATCAAGGACTGCTATAGTAGTAACATTGTGGCATATATATATATATATATATATATATATAGTAAATGAGGAAAACTGGGAAAAGACAGAGTTTTATCAGACAGTATTGATAATAAAAGGACTATCAGACTGACTAGTTTTACTTTAGTGTTTTTTTTAACCTTCATTCTTTGGGGGCATGATTACTTCCCTAGCACTTATAGTTCCTTCCTCTTGCCTCCAGTGTTCGTGCAGGAAGGACATGGTGAAGATCTCCATGGACCTGTTTGTGAAGAAGTACCAGGCGGAACGCTACGAGCAGTGGCTGGCGGGTCGGGACACGGGGTCCATTGACCACTCACGACCCACCCCAGAGGCCAAGGAGTTCCTGGGGGAGGAGGAGGGGAAGGACTGCATCTCCCATGAGCCCTGTGTGGAGGAGCTCAACACGGAGGGGGAGAGAAAGAGGTCAGAAGAGATCTGTTCATTTTTATGTTGGTCGAGCAGATTTTTTTGTTTTTTTGTTTTACGTTATATGGATTTAAATTCCCATTCTTCTAAAATGCTTGACATGAAAAACAAATGAACTTTTTAATGTTTTGTGGCCCATCAGCCCCACACAGAGGATAGGGACCAAGAGGCACCGAGTGTGTCTGGATGTACCTGACGAGGTGGTCCCTAAAGATGAAGAAGAGGAAGAGGAGTATGGGAAGAAAGCCAGACTAGGCCTCACCACTCAGGGCACGGGAGCAGAGGAGTGCAAAGATACAGGGAACCTCACTGACCGTAAGGCTGTGCTTTTCTACCTCATCACTTCATTTCACAATGTACAACTTGTGCAATTATATGAAACCTCCACACAGATTATGTATGGTATGATACTTTTTCATGTTACCTCTGATTTTACTAATGTATCATGTCAGTGCCTCTGGAGGCTTGTGTACAAATCCCACCACCAAATGTTAAATTGTTTGAATCTAGGCCTCTTTTTTGTGTTTGTATTAGGGCAATTCTCCTGTAGCGGAATTTCACTGAGACTGTTAAAATTAGTCCTTGTGAATAGAGTTCTATGGTTTGTTAAACTTTGAAAGCAATGGTTTTTGTTTGGTATACATTTTTTAAAGTGACAAATGAGATTATTGTAGTAAATAGATCGGCATCACTGATTCTCAATAGGACTCTGATACTTGGAAATGCTATCTCCATTGCTTCTCCTTATACACATGTTTGTATTTCAGTCACCTTGAGGAACCTCCCTAATGTAAAGACAGACCCAATGCAGGGCAACAGCAGCAGAAACACTACTCCGCAAAAAGTCACCATCCCCTCCACCAGCAATCATGCGGCGGCCATTTTGGCTCAACCCCAGTCGCACAGAAACGGGCACCTTCCAGTAGTGGCTCCTCCAGCCAGGACTGGCCCCTCCACCCAGCCGATCAGAAAGCTAGGGGTGGCCAGCCTGCTCTTTCATAAGACCCAGAGCCCTAAGGAGGCCCTGCAGGTCCACAGCTACGCCCGTGAGAACCAGCAGCAGATTCACCACACCCACCTCCATGTGCACAGTTACGCCAGGGAACACCTGCCACGGCACCTCCAACCTCACCTCCAACTCAAGGCCAAGCCCCAGGCCCAAGTCAAGGCCGAGCAGCAGGAGTCCCACGTCCCATCTACCAAAGGAGAGCAGAACCAGGCCGACGCACAGATTCCCTGTAAGGGAGAACCGGTTGAAACCAAAGCCCAGACCCAAGGCCTCGGTAAGTGGCGGCAGCATCCTGGCGAGGCCCAGGCTTGGGAGGAGAGGTCCGAAGCCAGGTCCCCTAGCAGTCCAGAGCCTGTCCAGACCCAAGCACACACCAAGGCAGCCAAGAGGGTCGAGGCGGAGGTCCGAAGGGACAGGCGGAAGGTTTGTTTGCCCTCTTTCATGGCGTTATCTTTTTTGAAGTTATTACTGTTTGGTTATAAGTTAGTAGTGTAGTTTGTGATGATAGTTGAGAGTGATATTAAGAGGTGAATATGTTAAAAATGAAAATGTGACATGGATGTTTCCACACTTGCCATACAGCAGAAAATGTAATTAGATGTGGATCGACACGAGCCAGCTGATGGCTACTCATCCTCTTCCCCTCTCTTTCCACAGCAATGTCTTTCCCCTGTGCAGGCGGAGGTAACTTTAATGAAGCAGACAAACGTACGTCCAAGTAAGCCGACGATCTTACGTCCAAGTAAGCTGACAAACTTAAGTCCAAGTAAGCAGACGGATTCAAGTTCAAGTAAGCAGACGGATTCAAGTTCAAGTAAGGAGACGGATTCCAGTCAGAGTAAGCAGACGGAATGCAAGAGCATGAAGAGCAAACCGCATCCTCTCCTCCGCAAACTGTCCAAACAGCACCCACTACTCAGGCCCAGGGAAAGCTCCAGTGATGACGGTGAGTACCTGGATGTATTGCCGTCATGGACTTTTACAACAAGCAACCATTTGCAGGGCTCGATATTAACTCGGGGACAAGTAAACAAAATTGACGGACAAGACTATAGATGAAGTTTTTTTAAATGCACACATCACAATATTTATTTTTATTTTTTATTTTACCGTTATTTTACCAGGTAAGTTGACTGAGAACACGTTCTCATTTGCAGCAACGACCTGGGGAATAGTTACAGGGGAGAGGAGGGGGATGAATGAGCCAATTGTAAACTGGGGATTATTAGGTGACCGTGATGGTTGAGGGCCAGATTGGGAATTTAGCCAGGACACCGGGGTTAACACCCCTACTCTTACGATAAGTGCCATGGGATCTTTAATGACCTCAGAGAGTCAGGACACCCGTTTAACGTCCCATCCGAAAGACGGCACCCTACACAGAGCAGTGTCCCCAATCACTGCCCTGGGGCATTGGGATCTTTGTTTAGACCAGAGGAAAGAGTGCCTCCTACTGGCCCTCCAATACCACTTCCAGCAGCACCTGGTCTCCCATCCAGGGACTGACCAGGACCAACCCTGCTTAGCTTCAGAAGCAAGCCAGCAGTGGTATGCAGGGTGGTATGCCACTCCTGCATTGTCTTGGCTGTATGCTTTGGATTGTTGTTCTGTTGGAAGGTGAACCTTCGCCCCAGTCTGGGGTTCTGAGTGCTCTGGAGCAGGTTTTCATCAAGAATCTCTCTGTACTTTGCTCTGTTCATCTTTGCCTTGATTCTGACTAGTCTCCCAGTCCCTGCCACTGAAAAACATCCCCACAGCATGATGCTGCCACCACCATGGTTCACCATAGGGATGGTGCCAGGTTTCCTCCAGACGTGACGCTTGGCATTCAGTCCAAAGAGTTTATTATTGGTTTCATCAGACCAGAGAATCTGGCAGCCAGCTCTAGGAAGAGTCTTGGTGGTTCCAAACTTCTTCCATTTTTAAGAATGATGGAGGCCACTGTGTTCTTGGGAAACGTCAATGCTGCAGAAATGTTTTGGTACCCTTCCCCAGATCTGTGCCCCGACACAATCCTGTCTCGGAGCTCTACGGATATTCCTTCAACCTCATGGCTTGGTTTTTTCTCTGACATGCACTGTCAACTGTGGAACCTTTTATATAGACAGACAGGTGTGTGCCTTTGCAAATCATGTCCAATCATTTGAGTTTACCACAGGTGGACTCCAATCAAGTTGTAGAAATATCTCAAGGATGATCAATGGAAACAGGATGTACCTGAGCTGAATATTTATGTAAATAAGGTTTTTTGTTTAATACATTTGCAACTTCTTTTCGCTTTGTCATTATTGGGTATTGTGTGTAGATTGCTAATGGGAAAAAATATATATATATTTTAGAATAGGGCTGTAACGTAACACTGTGGAAAAAGTCAAGGGGTCTGAATACTTTCCAAAGGCACTATATATATCAATGCTTTATTCGATGGCTGCGAATCTGCCATATAAATATTATAAGCTCCGGTAATATGGATAGCTTAACTATTGAAGCAATAGGCAAGTTCGTTTTGCATGGCCTAGTGCCCCGGGTGGGTGAAGATTTCTTTTAGGATCAATGGAATGGTGTAAAATGAGCGCACCGGGGTCATTCAAAATGAATTTGCCTAAACATTAGTGATCAAAACCATTCATCTTGGGGGGAGAATAAATGGTTGTATTTTTTTTTTATACAGAAACTGTAACTTGACATTATGTTAATTTGCAGGGGGAAATAAGTGGGGGCGCAAAAGCAAACATTTACACCCCCTATTTTAATTTGTTCCATGGCTCAGGCAGCCAAGTTAAGTAGACCAGACCCAGCTGCTATTGCATTGGTGTCTATGGGAGACCCACCCTGTTAATTAGACTGGAACTGACAAATTGGAAAAGGTCAAGGGGTCTGAGTACATTCCGAATGCGCTGTACTTGAGGCACGGTTCGTTCAGATTTAATGGTCACAAGACCGGAGAGTGAAGGACAGTGCCTGCTGCGCACCGCACACTTCCCCCATCTCACAACACAGGGCACTTCCCCCATCTCACAACACAGGGCACTTCCCCCATCTCACAACACAGGGCACTTCCCCCATCTCACAACACAGGGCACTTCCCCCATCTCACAACACAGGGCACTTCCCCCATCTCACAACACAGGGCACTCCCCCCATCTCACAACACAGGGCTTGAATCTGAGCGGAGGCCGTCAGCATTTTGAAACTATTTAACCATAAACGTACAGTTGAAGTCGGAAGTTTACATACACCTTAGCCAAATACATTTAAACTCAGTTTTTCACAATTCCTGACATTTAATCCTAGTAAAAATACCCTGTCTTAGGTCAGTTAGGATCACCACTTTATTTTTAAAATTTGGCATGTCAGAATAATAGTAGAGTGGTTTTAGAGTGATTTATACTTTTATTTCTTTCATCACATTCCCAGTGGGTCAGAAGTTTACATACACTCAATTAGTATTTGGTAGCATTGCCTTTTAAATTGTGTAACTTGGGTCAAACGTTTCAGGTAGCCTTCCACAAGCTTCCCATAATAAGTTGGGTGAATTTTGGCCCATTCCTCCTGACAGAGCTGGTGTAACTGAGTCAGGTTTGTAGGCCTCCTAGCTCGCACACGCTTTTTCAGTTCTGCCCAAAAAAAATCTATAGGATTGAGGTCAGGGCTTTGTGATGGCCACTCCAATACCTTGACTTTGTTGTCCTTAAGCCATTTGTTCCACAACTTTGGAAGTATGCTTGGGGTCATTGTCCATTTGGAAGACCCATTTGCGCCCAAGCTTTAACTTCCTGACTGATGTCTTGAGATGATGCTTCAATATATCCACTTAATTTTCCTCCCTCATGATGCCATCTATTTTGTGAAGTGCACCAGTCCCTCCTGCAGCAAAGCACCCCCACAACATGATGCTTCCACCCCCGTGCTTCACGATTGGGATGGTGTTCTTTGGCTTGCAAGCCTCCCCCTTTTTCCTCCAAACATAACGATGGCCATTAATGGCCAAACAGTTCTATTTTTGTTACGTCAGACTAGAGGACATTTCTCCAAAATGTACGATCTTTGTCCCCATGTGCAGTTGCAAACCGTAGTCTGGCTTTTTTATGGCAGTTTTGGAGCATTGGCTTCTTCCTTGCTGAGCGGCCTTTCAGGTTATGTCGATATAGGACTCGTTTTACTGTGGATATAGATACTTTTGTACCGGTTTCCTCCAGCATCTTCACAAGGTCCTTTGCTGTTGTTCTGGGATTGATTTGCACTTTTGGCACCAACGTACGTTCATCTCTAGGAGACAGAAGACGTTTCCTTCCTGAGCGGTATGACGGCTGCGTGGTCCCATGGTGTTTATACTTGCGTACTATTGTTTGTACAGATGAACGTGGTACCTTTTTTAGGCGTTTCAAAATTGCTCCCAAGGATGAGCCAGACTTGTGGAGGTCTACAATTAATTTTTTCTGAGGTCTTGGCTGATTTCTTTTGATTTTCCCATGATGTCAAGCAAAGAGGCACTGTGTTTGAAGGTAGGCCTTGAAATACATCCACAGGTACACCTCCAATTGACTCAAATGATATAAATTAGCCTAGCTTCTAAAACCATTACATCAATTACAGTCAACTTAGTGTATGTAAACTTCTGACCCACTGGAATTGTGATAGAGTGAAATAATCTGTCTGTAAACAATTGTTGGGAAAATTACTTGTGTCATGCACAGAATGGTTACAGACAATTTTTTCCATATGACTTGAGCTTTTGGGCAAGTAAAAAATATTTTCTACTTGTCAGAAGGATAAGTGGCAAAAAAAAACGAATCTCAAGCCCTGATTTCAACGCAAGTTCTGTACACATTCAGAGTGTTCGAACAGAGCCCTGCTCTTTGCTTCTCCTTTCACTTAACCTCCCTCGTTCATCTCTCTCACTCTGTTTCTTTCTCTCTCCCTATTATTCTCTCCTACAGATGAGCTGTATGTGAATATGGAGGATGAACCAGAGGAGACGGAGGAGTGGGCCAAGCCCCTGGCCCAGCTGTGGCAGAGTAGACCCTACAACCCCCAGGCGGAGAGGGAATACAACAAACTCATGGGCCTGCAGGCCCCCTACTGCTCCATCTGCCTGCTTTTCCACACATATGACCAGGTAAGAACTCCATTGTCTTGCTCGAACTACAGTTCAGCTGTTGTTCATAGGCACCCAAACAATGTTTTTATTTGACTGATAACGTAAAACATAATAATGAGGTCCAAAAAATGTTGTTTTTTACCATTTTGATTTCCTGAAACCATTCAGCTAACAAGTCCCGGTCAGCGTAATAACAATCATATAAATGACTATTTAACCCTACTAATACGGGTCTCTTTTCCATCCTCTCCGACAGTCGGAGTCTAGCGGCAACCCCAGCTACACTCTAAAAGGCCGGCGAGGGGGCAGACAGAGGTCCAAGCCCCTGATCCCAGAGATGTGTTTCAGCACCACCAATGACAAAACCAACAACAGCAGCGATAGCGGCGTGGGCCAACTTTCCACCCCTCACCTGGAGGAGGACGGTACCAGCCTCCTGGTCAGCTGCTCCCAGTGCTGTGTCCGCGTTCACGCCAGTGAGTAATCCAGCTTCATTCACCATCTCCATGTTTTACAGCCTGTTAGATTGAGCATTTATTTCATTAGTAATTGATTGTAGTGTTGTAGGCTACGCTTTCAATGAATTCTAGTTCATTTACACCGGGTTCTTAGACACCACGTTTTTCATTGATAACGAATGTTTTGCTCTTGCTGAATCCCAGTTAATTCATGCCAGCAGTCCGTTTAACACTACTGTTTAGTATGGGATGCCGTTTGGGTCTTTGCGTGTCAAAAAGGATAAATGTCAAGTAACACTTTTACGTCAAATAACAACGTTCTATTATACAAGGTTGTGTGTGCTGAATTTGCACGTGCAAGCCTGTTTTTATAAATTTGGGGTATTTTAGATGACATCTAGCAAGAGAACTATAGCTACTGAAAACAGATTGTCGTTCTGCTATGTTTTTGGGGAAAAACATTGTTTGCATCCATCAGCTAGCTAGCTTTTTTTATGACAGCTGTCCCAGAGCTTGGGGAGGTTTGTCTGCGCTCGTGCGGCAGCGACAGGTGCGCTAGACACAACTTTACAAGCGTCATAGCTTACATATCGGTGAATTGCTGTGACATATGAAATACGAGTGATAGTGTAATCAATGTGTAATAACTACGTAAAAAAATGAATGGTCCTGATTGGTCAACAAGCTTATTTGACACGTCAAATACTGTTGTTTGACATATATTTTTTGCCATGCTAAGACCCAAACGGCAAGCCATAGTTTAGAGGCCAGTGCACGTGTTTGATGTAATCAATGATATGCCCTCAGGGAAAATCCAGTTAATTCCAGAGTTCAGAATTTACAATTACTAACAAGCGTTCCAAAATCTACATAAATAATAAACGATTAAACAATAATTTGCACTTTCGTCAATGGATTTACCGTACTAATAAATGATGTGACAAGCCACCTCTTTAAATCGGAAAGTGGCCTCTAAATGTTTTTCCTGTCCCCCACAGGTTGCTATGGAGTTTCTGCAGACCAAGTGTCAGATGAGTGGATGTGTGCCCGCTGTGAGGCCAACGCTTTAACTGAGGTCAGTAGTACTGCAATCAAGTACAGCTGAAGCCATATCACTAGCCCCACTACACGATCTTAGCACCTACTTTATACGCTAACTCCATACAGTATGATGCAGGGCTGGCTCCCTTGCGAAAGAGACGTTGCTAAAGTATGTTTAAAATAAAGGTTAAATAAATACTGACAATTAGGTTGGATAAGAGATATGTTGTCGCTAAGCTCATATACATGAAACTCCTTCATAGATTCTAAGAACTAGACCTAAGCTAATTGAAGAAAGCTGACAAAGTATAGCATCAAATCACATTTAACTGGATGTTAACTCTTGCTCATACACATGCGAATCATTCATAGGTTGAACATCTATGCCTTGGAAAAAGAGAGGATCTATGTTTACAAGTCACTCTACTCCCTGACTGTATTAAGAAAAGAGTGTTAGGTTGAATGTAATTTCACAAATTTCTGATTAAGGTTCTGATATTTGACACGTCACTCAGTTTCACCCTGGGATTACATGTGAACAGGCGCCAGAGTTGAAATGCACAACATAATAACAAACCGTTACATCATTCCTTGTTTTGGGTAGAGCAGGCCAAATCGAATTTCAGAGTACTCCCCAGGAGTTGTATTACGTAGTGTGGCAGCCAGTCCACAGGGTGGCGCAGCGCCCCATCTACATTCTTTGGGGAGAACCCTGGATTTAACCTCATTAAATTTGCTGACCCCATGTTGGATAGTTCAATTCCTATCCAATATGGGGTCTCGCACGCCAAGTCATGAATCTTAGTATGGGTGTGTGGTTCTTGATTATTGGACTATTTAGTGAAACGTATTTCTGCCTCAGAATAAAAGTACTTGTCAAGCTGTGAAATATGTCCATTTTGGATGAAGTCCCAACTTGTTATAACCAAGCTTAACCGCTAGAGGGCAGTGTTTTTACATTCTGGCTTTTGTCTCTGTGTACCCAATGCATTTAAGCAAAGCCAGGAGCAGAATCGCTGATCTTAGTCACATGAGTAATTAGTTGGAATGTAAGGTGATTTTATAGGTCAGTGATTTTTGCGCAGTCCTGGCTGCAAGTTAGGCAATCTCAAACCCGCACAAATGACAGAAGGTCTCACTTATGTTCAAGTACTTGTCTCTGGCAACCCAAGAGTTAGCTTCCTGGGTCCATAAAAGTCACCCATTACAAGATAGTCTCTGCCAGGCAGCACAGCAAGGACTTTAAATAGCAGTACTCTGGCCAGCTTTGTTTGCAAAAAGATATTGCCATAGAGAACGTGGAGAAATTGTTTTTTTATTTTTTTATTTTTAATAAAGAGTACATTCTGGTAATGACTTGAAGGAATTTAAGTCAGTAAGTAACTGGCTGGCACCACGTTGCATGAAATGGGGATGTTTTAATGAATCCCAAATAAACACAAGTGATATTTTTATTTATTTAACTAGGCAAGTCAGTTAAGAACAAATTATTATTTACAATGAAGGCCTACCCCGGCCAAACACTAACCCGGACGACGCTGGGCAAATTGTGCCACCCTATTATCAGGCAAATTACTATGTAATTAAAATTTTACTATGACATTTTTCTATGTACTGTAAATACTAAGCAAAGGGCTGTAAAATCATGTGTAACCAAAATGTGATGTTTAACACTAGGTCAGTCATCTGTGTGTCTTTCTCTCCCTCAGGACTGCTGCCTGTGTTCACTGCGAGGGGGAGCTCTACAGAGAGCCAACAACGACAAGTGAGTAGTGCAGCGATTTGAGGAGCTACCCATTTAATGGAAGGCATCCAGGCTAAATGCATGTAGTTAAACACAACGCTACAACCACTCTAGTCTGCAGCCAGTGGTCTCACTTTACTCTACCCGCTGCAGCTAGGACACTTCAGTAAAGGTAAAAGGCAGGGAATGCCTGCAGACCAAGCTAGCTTTCGCCTCTGTCTAGTCAAGTGTCTGGTCAATTAGTCTAAAGAAGGCCAGTTTTATTGCTTCTTTAATCAGTACAACAGTTTGCAAAATGGTTTTCTAATGATCGATTAGCCTTTTCAAACGATAAACTTGGATTAGCTAACACAACGTGCCATTGGAACACAGGAGTGATGGTTGCTGATAATGGGCATAAAAACTCAGCCGTTTCCAGCTACAATAGTAATTTACAACATTAACAATGTGTACACTGTATTTCTGATCAATTTGATGTTATTTTAATGGACAACAAATGTGCTTTTCTTTAAATAACAATGAAATTTCTAAGTGACCCCAAACCTTTGAACGGTAGTCTAGATAGAGTTATTAAAGTGAATATGCGTAGTTAATAACAGAGAGAAGCAGCAGTGTAAAAGGGGGGGGGGCAATGCAAATAGTCTGGGTAGCCATTTGATTAGATGTTCAGGAGTCTTATGTCTTGGGGGTAGAAGCTGTTTAGATTTCTCTTGGACCTAGACTTGACGCTCCGGTACTGCTTGCCTTGCGGTAGCAAGCAGTGTATGACTAGGGTGGCTGGAGTCTTTGACAATTTGTAGGGCCTTCCTCTGACACCGCCTGGTATAGAGGTCCTGGATGGCAGCAAGCTTGGCCCCGGTGATGTACTGGGCTGTATGCACTACCCTCTGTAGTGTCTTGCGGTCGGAGGCCGAGCAGTTGCCATACCAGGCAGTGACGCAACCCGTCAGGATGTTCTCGATGGTGCAAATTGGAGTGGGTCTAGGGTTTCTGGGTCGGTTGTCATTTAGGCAGGTTACCTTAGTGTTCTTGGTCACAGGGACTATGGTGGTCTGCTTGAAACATGTTGGTATTACAGACTCAGACAGGGAGAGGTTGAAAATGTCAGTGAAGACACTTGCCAGTTGGTCAGCGCATGCTCGGAGTACACGTCCTGGTAATCCGTCTGGCCCTGCAGCCTTGTGAATGTTGACCTGTAAAAAGGTCTTACTCACATCGGCTGCGGAGAGCGTGATCACACAGTCGTCCGGAACAGCTGATGCTCTCATTTCAGTGTTACTTGCATCGAAGCAAGCATAGAAGTAATTTAGCTCGTCTGGTAGGCTCGTGTCACTGGGCAGCTCTTGGCTGTGCTTCCCTTTGTAGTCAGTAATAGTTTGCAAGCCCTGCCACATCCAACGAGCGTCAGAGCCGGTGTAATACGATTCGATCTTAGTCCTGTATTAACGCTTTGCCTGTTTGATGGTTCGTCGGCGGGCATAGCGGGATTTCTTATAAGCTTCTGGGTTAGAGTCCCACTCCTTGAAAGCGGCAGCTCTATCCTTTATCTCAGTGCGGATGTTTCCTGTAATCCATGGCTTCTGGTTGGGGTATGTACGTACAGTCACTGTGGGGACGACGTCATTGATGCACTTATTGATAAAGCCAGTGACTGATGTAGTGTACTCCTCAATGCCATCGGAAGAATCCCGGAATATATTCCAGTCTGTGCTAGCAAAACAGTCCTGTAGCTTAGCATTAGCATGAGGGAGATGTCCTATATCTTGTAGCATTACAAGATCTAATATGATTTTTTGTTGTTGTCTAGACTACATGTGACGCAAACGTTTTTGTATTTATACAAATAAATATGTTTAATGTAGCCGAGCCATACTGATAGTTATTAATAACGTTTCTACGTTGTCGTTTCCTTGAATGGTGGAATGAAGGCCCAGTAAAAATCCTCAGTGGATACTCTCCCCTGCTGTATCACACACATACTCTGTGTTTGATGTGCTCTCCTGTTTCCTGTGACACAGGTGGGTGCATGTGCTGTGTGCGCTCGCGGTCCTGGAGGCGCGCTTCGTGAACATCACCCTCCGCAATCCCGTGGATCTCAGCTACATCCCTCTGGCCAGGTTCCAACTGGTGAGCTACCATTCCACCACAGCCACAGTCAAGACCACAACAGGACCCAAACATGGTCAAGGTTACTTCTACGTGACAGATGTGTATCAACTTCCTGTCCTTTCGGTTTCGGTGTTGAGTCATTTGACACATTTTTTTTTTTCAGCTGTTGAGAGATACAGAATTCAAGTTCCCTATAGACCGTCTGTTGTGAGTTTAGGACTACTTGTTTTCCTTATTATGAGCGTAGTACACTCTGTTCTTTCTGTTTTTCCCCCCAAGTATTCTTCATTAGCCCAGCACCTATGTTTTTAAGGATGTACATATGACCACAAACTCTTACATTTTTCATACTAAAATCATACTTCCGCCATGTTGTAAGGTCAGTCTCTTTTTCATGGCTTTCACTTCTCACTCTGGTCCTGACCCCTTCTGTATGGTTCCTTTGTTTGTCCATGTTAGTCTACAGTGCGTCCTCTCTCTCGCCTCCTTTTGAAAAAGGTCAACGGTAATCGAAGAGAGCCGGCGAGGAGAGGGAACTTGAATGAAAGTATGCTTGTATGAAATGTCCCTCCTTCTCCACTCGTGCATCATCAAGCAAATTTGATTTACAGGGGTGTTGCCCCAAATAAATGTGTAAAGTGCTAAAAACAAATTTAGTTGTGCAAGACATTTTTAAAGATCAAATGTTTTTAAACGTAGGATAAACATAAGTATCCTCTATGAAAGATGGCTATCAAGGCGGGGAGGACACTCTTCCGTTTGCCTACTAACTAATTGACATCTCTTTGACCACTTATCACAGAGGACGGGCTTTTGTCCAGATGAGAAAACTGGGAATGACAGAAAATGTGGCACCTGGGAGTTTGAAACAGTGAGAAAGAAGACATTGTAATTTTCTCAATGCCCATGTCTCCTTCCACCCCCCCCCCCCCCCCCCACACACTTTGTCCCACTCTCCCTCTGACCCTCCTCTCACTTCTCTCTTTCTACTCCTCCGACTGCTGTTCCTCTTCTCCTTTTCCAACTCCCGCTGCTCCTTCTCTCCCTCCCTCTCCTCCATCTCCCTCCTCCCTATCCCCCACCCGCAGAAGTGTTTCTACTGTAAGCGGCGGGTGAAGAGGGACGTGGGCTGTTGTGTGCAGTGTTCCCATGGCCGCTGCATCACCGCCGTCCACCCCACCTGCGCCCAGGCTGCTGGCCAGCTCATGCAGCCTGACGACTGGCCCTTCATCGTCCACGTCACCTGCTACAGGCACAAGTCACCCGTCCTGCCGGAGGTAGCTATTACAGGGGAGGGGTTCATGTAGTGCAAACACATGATGCTACACTTTTGGGGCATTACATATTTCTAGAGGGTTATATAAGAGTTTTCTAACTCTTAAAAAAAGATATATCACAGCAATTATTCCTACACGTAGGTTTACCTCTGCATATTGAGTTTGTTGCCATTTTCTATTGCCTCCACAATCAAGTACCTTCAGAAAGTATTCCTACACCTTGACTTTTTCCACATTTTGGTACAGCCTGAATTTAAAATTGATTAAATTGAGAATTTGTCACAGACGTATACACAATACCCCATAATGTCAGTGGAATTATTTATTTAGACATTTTTTGAGTCAATAAGTGTTCAACCCCTTTGTTATTGCAAGCCTAAATAAGTTAAGGAGTCCAAATTTGCTTAACAAGTCACATAATAGGTTGGATGGACTACAGTTATCTGTAAGTACAGATTCAACCACAAAGGCCAGGGAGGTTTTCCAATGCCTCGCAAAGAAGGGCACCTATTGGTTGATGGGTAAAAAAAACTGAAATAAAGCATACATCGAATGTCCGTTTGAGCATGGTAAATGTATTAATTACACTTTGGATGGTGTATTAATTACACTTTGGATGGTGTATCAATACACCCAGTCGCTACAACGATACAGGTGTTCTTCCCAACTCAGTTGCCGGAGAGGAAGGAAACCTCTCAGGGATTTCACCATGAGGCCAATGGTGACTTTCATACAGTTAGTTTAATAGATGTGATAGGAGAACTGAGGATGGGTCAACAACATTGTAGTTAATCCACAATACTAACCTAAATGACAGAGTGAAAAGAAGGAAGCCAGTACAGAATACAAATATTCCAAAACATGCAACTTGTTTACAGTAAGTTACTAAATCGTTATGTTAGGGGCAAATCCAATTACCACTTCATATTTTCAAGCATGATGGGGGCTGCATCATGTTATGGGTATGCTTGTCATTGGCAAGGACTATGTTTTTTGGGCTGATAAAAATAAATGAATATAGCTAAGCACTGGTAAAATCATAGAGGGAAAACCTGGTTCAGTCTGCTTTCCAACAGACACTGGCAGACAAATTCACTTTTCAGCAGGACAATAACCTAAAAGACAAGGCCAAATATACACTACAGTTGCTTACCAAGACAACACTGAATTTTGGCTTAATTCAGCTTGAAAATCTATTGCAAGACTTGAAAATGGCCGTCTAGCAATGATCAGCAACCAACTTGACAGAGCTTGAAGAATTGTAAAAAGAAAAATGTGCAAATATTCTGCTCTCCAGGTGTGGAAACTCTTATTAAAGACATACCCAAAAAGACTCACAGCTGTAATCGATGCCAACAGTGATTCTAACATCTGTGACTCCAGGACGTGAATACGTACAGTGGGGAGAACAAGTATTTGATACACTGCCGATTTTGCAGGTTTTCCTACTTACAAAGCATGTAGAGGTCTGTAATTTTTATCATAGGTACACTTCAACTGTGAGAGACGGAATCTAAAACAAAAATCCAGAAAATCACATTGTATGATTTTTAAGTAATTAATTTGCATTTTATTGCATGACATAAGTATTTGATACATCAGAAAAGCAGAACTTAATATTTGGTACAGAAACCTTTGTTTGCAATTACAGAGATCATACGTTTCCTGTAGTTCTTGACCAGGTTTGCACACACTGCAGCAGGGATTTTGGCCCACTCCTCCATACAGACCTTCTCCAGATCCTTCAGGTTTCGGGGCTGTCGCTGGGCAATACGGACTTTCAGCTCCCTCCAAAGATTTTCTATTGGGTTCAGGTCTGGAGACTGGCTAGGCCACTCCAAGACCTTGAGATGCTTCTTACAGAGCCACTCCTTAGTTGCCCTGGCTGTGTGTTTCGGGCCGTTGTCTTGCTGGAAGACCCAGCCACGACCCATCTTCAATGCTCTTACTGAGGGAAGGAGGTTGTTGGCCAAGATCTCGCGATACATGGCCCCATCCATCCTCCCCTCAATACGGTGCAGTCGTCCTGTCCCCTTTGCAGAAAAGCATCCCCAAAGAATGATGTTTCCACCTCCATGCTTCACGGTTGGGATGGTGTTCTTAGAGTTGTACTCATCCTTCTTCTTCCTCCAAACACGGCGAGTGGAGTTTAGACCAAAAAGCTCTATTTTTGTCTCATCAGACCACATGATCTTCTCCCATTCCTCCTCTGGATCATCCAGATGGTCATTGGCAAACTTCAGACGGGCCTGGACATGCGCTGGCTTGAGCAGGGGGACCTTGCGTGCGCTGCAGGATTTTAATCCATGACGGCGTAGTGTGTTACTAATGGTTTTCTTTGAGACTGTGGTCCCAGCTCTCTTCAGGTCATTGACCAGGTCCTGCCGTGTAGTTCTGGGCTGATCCCTCACCTTCCTCATGATCATTGATGCCCCACGAGGTGAGATCTTGCATGGAGCCCCAGACCGAGGGTGATTGACCGTCAACTTCAACTTCTTCCATTTTCTAATAATTGCGCCAACAGTTGTTGCCTTCTCACCAAGCTGCTTGCCTATTGTCCTGTAGTCCATCCCAGCCTTGTGCAGGTCTACAATTTTATCCCTGATGTCCTTACACAGCTCTCTGGTCTTGGCCATTGTGGAGAGGTTGGAGTCTGTTTGATTGAGTGTGTGGACAGGTGTCTTTTATACAGGTAACGAGTTCAAACAGGTGCAGTTAATACAGGTAATGAGTGGAGAACAGGAGGGCTTCTTAAAGAAAAACTAACAGGTCTGTGAGAGCCGGAATTCTTACTGGTTGGTAGGTGATCAAATACTTATGTCATGCAATAAAATGCAAATAATTTCCTTAAAAATCATACAATGTGATTTTCTGGATTTTTGTTTTAGATTCCGTCTCTCACAGTTGAAGTGTACCTATGATAAAAATTACAGACCTCTACATGCTTTGTAAGTATTAAAACCTGCAAAATCGGCAGTGTATCAAATACTTGTTCTCCCCACTGTATGTAAATTAGGTGTTTCTGTATTTCATTTTCAATAAATGTGAAAACATTTTGAAAAACATGTTTTGACTTCGTCGTTATGGGGTATTGTGTGTGTGTGTGTGTAGATGGGCGGAGAATAAATATATATTTTGAATTCAGGCTGTAACACTACAAAATGTGGAATAAGTCAAGGGGTATGAATACTTTCTGAAGACACTATGTTGTTTGCACAGCAGACAATACCTGCAGCTTAGTTTTCAGGTTGAAAGCCAGTTTGAAACTAGACGAAACAAATCAAAACACACTTCCCTAATGAAATGCCCATCTAAATGATGTGCAACAACAACAAACTCCAAACCAGAGACCATGTGACCATATAGAAACATCCAATCCCTTACAGTGAGACCTAGAATGCCTGCAAGCAGGTACAGACACTTTGACATGATGAAGAAAGAATTCTCTGACTCTTGGAACCTGTGTGTTTACACGTTTATTATATGTCAGCCACCTTATGTGAAGTGTTGTTGTGAGCATTGCATGAGTGAGTCCAAACAAGTTTCAGATACAATCGGTGGCATACACACATCTGGTCTGCAGTTTTTTTGTTTGTGTGTGTGGGTTAGCCTGTCATTCATTCTCAGCTCGGGTAGAGTTCTGTGGTTTGTTTACAGTCGTATAGCCTAGGCCATCGGTTTAATCGTCTATGCTCAGTGCTGTAACACAACACTATTCAATTCAGTACAACTTTATTTATCCCCTCGGGCCATTACAAAAGGTAAGTCAGGTTACAAATATTAATAGAGTATACAGAAAACACTTTCAGAATCCCATACGTTATACAGATATCACAATGTGTGTATGTGTTCTGTATAAAAAGCTGTATCTCCGGACGGTTTATGTTTCTTTTATACTAATACTCCTGTATTGGCGACGGTTGGAGCGAAGATCAACGCCTCAGCTCTGCTGGTTGTCTCTGTGCCTTTGGCTGTTCTGATGTAGTCAGTCAGTGCAGCGGGCTGCACCCAATTCCCCCCCAAGGAGCTGAAGGCTCTGGCTTTTGTCGAAGCTCAGCCTCAGTGCTTTATTTCGCTAATCGGGCAAGATTTGATTGTTGTAAAATAAGACATGAGTGCGGACACAGGACTGATGTTCAATGAAATGCAAATCAATGTTCTCTGAATGTTTTTTCTTAACTGACGGCTCATGCATTTTAATACCTTTTTGTTGAGTTAACTTAAAAAGATGTTTAACATGAAGAGAATTTCACCGCTACTGAAATTACTTTTACCTTCACATTTATTTATTCTTACCAAGTGTCTTAATTGTAAATATTTGTTTTTAATCTCTTCGCTCAATATGGCAGCAAGATTTTTTTATAAACAGTTAACCGGCTTATGCATTTTCTAGTTTTCAATATTTTAGCTGAGTTAACTTTAAAAGCAGAGCCATATATTTTGAAATTATATAATTTAAATATACGGCTCTGTTTTAAAAGTAGAAAACAGTTAAACAATAACAAAGCAGATGCTTTTACGAGGCCACCTTCAAATGTATTTATGCTTGCCAGATGGCATATTCATTTATTGGAAATATACAACGTGTCTTATCTTTATGGTCATCTGTTTATGGTGCTAGGGAAAGGGTGTGTGTGTCTTCCGCGTTTAACCAAATCCGTCTGAATCAGAAAGCTGCGGGGGGGGGAGCTGCCTTAATCCACATCTATGTCATCGGTGCCGGGGAGCAGTTTTTGTTGGGGGCTAATGGCCTTGCTATTTGGAGTGGGGTGTGTGATTTTTATTGTCCTCTTATCTCCTAGCGCAATAAGGCGGCCATGCGAGAGCTAGAGGTGGGCCAGAATGTTATTTGTAAGCACAAAAATGGCCGCTACTACCAGTGTGAGGTGCTGGAGCTGACCATCGCCACCTTCTACGAGGTCGTCTTCGACGACGGCTCCTACAGCGACAACCTCTTCCCAGAGGACATTGAGGTGAGGAAGCGTCACCTGTATCGTTGGTTGCTGGCATCATAAAATGCTATCTGGAGTAGAGGTCGACCGATTCTGATTTTTCAACACCGATACCGATTATTGGAGGGCCTAACAAAAGCCGATACCGAATTATTTTATTTATTTTTTAAAGATTTATTTGTAATAATGACAATTACAACAATACTGAATGAAGACTTATTTTAACTTAATATAATGCATCAATAAAATCAATTTAGCCTCAAATAAATAATGAAACATGTTCAATTTGGTTTAAATAATGCAAAAACAAAGTGTTGGAGAAGAAAGTAAAAGTGCAATATGTGCCATGTGTCGTGTCTTTGACTATGCCAGATTGATTGCTATGACATGCTATTCTATAAAATCATTTCTCCGGTATTAATATTACCTGATTGAACTAATCATGTAAATATTAATTAACTAGAGAGGGACACCACGAAAGAATATTTATAGAGCTGTTATCTTTCGAATAAACTCTTAAAGATTTTGTAATATTTTACTAAATAACAGTCACATTAATCATCATTTTATTCAGTCTCATCTGAAAGTTGTAAGTCCTTGATTGTCTGCAAGAATCCTGGCTAACAAGTTGAATCAGCAATACAAAATTGGGTTTAATTATTTATTTACTAAATACCTAACTAATCACACAGAATCACACATATACAATTAAATCATAACTTGATCACAAATTACGTCATACAGAAAACGTCCCTAGCGGGCGGAATAGATATGACAGTTTGTTACACAAAGGGAAGGGGCGGGATTTTAGTGAAAGAGCGGGAGATTCGGAACATAGGCGAGCTGTGCTCTCGTAAATATCGTATCTTATGCATTCTAAATTACCGCCCATTTAAGAAAGAAAATGCAATACATATTTACTCTGAGCTGCGCTTCGGTAGGTTGGTGGTAGATGGAAGGCCGTATCGACGACCCGAGTCCTCTGTCCTTTGGAGGATGTCTCTGGTCTCTGGTAGTCACGGGATACTTCGTAGTACCGTTGTGTGTGGAAGACGGGATACTCGGACGGTCCTTCCTAACCTGCGTTTGTAGCAGCTGTTGCCAACTCAACGGCTAGGAGATATCACTTCTGTAGTGAACACGAGTTCAAAGTTCATACCATTCGCAATCAAAGTCCATGCTGATGTTGGCTTCATCTAAAGTGATTATCTGAACCATTCTGACACTGGATCGTCATCCTAGCATACCCGGAACAGGATGTTACATTTTTGTCACTGGCTTTATATAGTGGAGGTAGAGGGGTGTGTCTGAAAAGTTTCTAACCCACACCTCTTCACAGGGGCGGGCCACTGTGAGCAGAGGAAAACTTATGAAAGCACAGATCTCTTATTTGGAAGCTAAAATTACATTTCATCTCTTCACAAATAATCTCATATTCAAACATTTGAATTAAACAACAATTCCATGTGAATCCGATACCTCTGACGTTTAGACTTTTCACAGTAGAGTTTGTCATTCTATCATTGATGAGAATGTGTCAGAGGGCAACCGAACTGACATAATATACCTTAAGTACCACCGCATATGTTCAGTTGGTTGGATTACCAGAATATAGTTCATTTCCCCCCAACTTCTGATGTTACCCAGAATCTCTATGTTAACCCATGGGTTTCCTTATGTCACATCAGTTATAGTGGGGAGAGAGAAAAAGGGGGAAAGAGGTATTTATGACTGTCGTAAACCTACCCCCACCCCAACGTCATGACACATGTAAGAAAGCTAACGTTTAAATTCCTTGCTCAACATGAGAACATATGAAAGCTGGTTGTTCCTTTTAACATGAGTCTTCAATATTCCCAGGTAAGAAGTTTTAGGTTGTAGTTATTATAGGACTATTTATCTCTATACGATTTGTATTTCATATACCTTTGACTATTAGATGTTCTTATAGGCACTTTAGTATTGCCAGTGTAACAGTATAGCTTCCATCCCTCTCCTCGCCGCTACCTGGGCTCGAACCAGGAACACATCGACAACAGCCACCCTCGAAGCAGCGTTACCCATGCAGAGCAAGGAGAACAACTACTCCCAAGTCTCAGAGCGAGTGACGTTTGAAACGCTATTAGCACGCACCCCGCTAACTAGCTAGCCATTTCACATCGGTTACACCAGCCTAATCTCGGGAGTTGATAGGCTTGAATTCATAAACAGCAGAGATGCTGGCAAAACGCACGAAAGTGCTGTTTGAATGAATGCTTATGCTTTTGCTGAATGAATGAATGCTTGTTGCCCACCATCGCTCAGTCAGACTGCTCTATCAAATCATAGACTTAATTATAACATAACACACAGAAATACGAGCCGTAGGTCATTAATATGGTCGAATTCGGGAACTATCATCTCAAAAACATTTGTTCTTTCAGTGAAATACGGAATCGTTCCGTATTTTATCTAACGGGTGGCATCCATCAGTCTAAATATTCCTGTTACATTGCACAACCTTCAATGTTATGTCATAATTACGTAAAATTCTGGCAAATTAGTTTGCAATGAGCCAGGCGGTCCAAACTGTTGCATATACCCTGACTCTGCGTGCAATTAACGCAAGAGAAAATACACAATTTCACCTGGTTAATATTGCCTGTTAACCTGGATTTCTTTTAGCTAAATATGCAGGTTTAAAAAATATATACTTCTGTGTATTGATTTTAAGAAAGGAATTGATGTTTATGGTTAGGTACACGTTGGAGCAACGACAGTCATTTTTCGCGAATGCGCACTGCATCGATTATATGCAACGCAGGACACGCTAGATAAACTAGTAATATCATCAACCATGTGTAGTTATAACTAGTGATTATGATTGATTGATTGATTGATAGTTTTTTATAAGATAAGTATAATGCTAGCTGGCAACTTACCTTGGCTTCTTACTGCATTCGCGTAACAGGCGGGCTCCTCGTGAGGCAGGTGGTTAGAGCGTTGGACTAGTTAACCGAAAGGTTGCAAGATTGAATCCCTGAACTGACAAGGTAAAAATCTGTCATTCTGCCCCTGAACAAGCCAGTTAACCCACCGTTCCTAGGCCGTCATTGAAAATAAGAATGTGTTCTTAACTGACTTGCCTAGTTAAATAAAGGTGTAAAAAATCGGCAAAATCGGCGTCCAAAATTACCGATTTCCGATTGTTATGAAAACTTGAAATCGGCCCTAATTAATCGGACATTCCGATTTAATCGGTCGACGTCTAATCTGGAGGTGTTGACAAAGAGCAAAAGACAAATTTTTCGTTGTTCGCTGTAACAAATGGACTGTAAAGTTTTATTGAATAAAAAAAAAATATATATATATATATATACAGTGGGGAGAACAAGTATTTGATACACTGACGATTTTGCAGGTTTTCCTACTTACAAAGCATGTAGAGGTCTGTAATTTTTATCATAGGTACACTTCAACTGTGAGAGAAGGAATCTAAAACAAAAATCCAGAAAATCACATTGTATGATTTTTAAGTAATTAATTGGCATTTTATTGCATGACATAAGTATTTGATACATCAGAAAAGCAGAACTTAATATTTGGTACAGAAACCTTAGTTTGCAATTACAGAGATCATACGTTTCCTGTAGTTCTTGACCAGGTTTGCACACACTGCAGCAGGGATTTTGGCCCACTCCTCCATACAGACCTTCTCCAGATCCTTCAGGTTTCGGGGCTGTCGCTGGGCAATACGGACTTTCGGCTCCCTCCAAAGATTTTCTATTGGGTTCAGGTCTGGAGACTGGCTAGGCCACTCCAGGACCTTGAGATGCTTCTTACGGAGCCACTCCTTAGTTGCCCTGGCTGTGTGTTTCGGGTCGTTGTCATGCTGGAAGACCCAGCCACGACCCATCTTCAATGCTCTTACTGAGGGAAGGAGGTTGTTGGTCAAGATCTCGCGATACATGGCCCCATCCATCCTCTCCTCAATACGGTGCAGTTGTCCTGTCCCCTTTGCAGAAAAGCATCCCCAAAGAATGATGTTTCCACCTCCATGCTTCACGGTTGGGATGGTGTTCTTGGGGTTGTACTCATCCTTCTTCTTCCTCCAAACACAGCGAGTGGAGTTTAGACCAAAAAGCTCTATTTTTGTCTCATCAGACCACATGACCTTCTCCCATTCCTCCTCTGGATCATCCAGATGGTCATTGGCAAACTTCAGACGGGCCTGGACATGCGCTGGCTTGAGCAGGGGGACCTTGCGTGCGCTGCAGGATTTTAATCCATGACGGCGTAGTGTGTTACTAATGGTTTTCTTTGAGACTGTGGTCCCAGCTCTCTTCAGGTCATTGACCAGGTCCTGCCGTGTAGTTCTGGGCTGATCCCTCACATTCCTCATGATCATTGATGCCCCACGAGGTGAGATCTTGCATGGAGCCCCAGCCTGAGGGTGATTGACCGTCATCTTGAACTTCTTCCATTTTCTAATAATTGTGCCAACAGTTGTTGCCTTCTCACCAAGCTGCTTGCCTATTGTCCTGTAGCCCATCCCAGCCTTGTACAGGTCTACAATTTATCCCTGATGTCCTTACACAGCTCTCTGGTCTTGGCCATTGTGGAGAGGTTGGAGTCTGTTTGATTGAGTGTGTGGACAGGTGTCTTTTATACAGGTAACGAGTTCAAACAGGTGCAGTTAATACAGGTAATGAGTGGAGAACAGGAGGGCTTCTTAAAGAAAAACTAACAGGTCTGTGAGAGCCGGAATTCTTACTGGTTGGTAGGTGATCAAATACTTATGTCATGCAATAAAATGCAAATTAATTACTTAAAAATCATACAATGTGATTTTCTGGATTTTTGTTTTAGATTCCGTCTCTCACAGTTGAAGTGTACCTATGATAAAAATGACAGACCTCTACATGCTTTGTAAGTAGGAAAACCTGCAAAATCGGCAGTGTATCAAATACTTGTTCTCCCCACTGTATATGCTTAACAAGCTGCAGTCGCCATGGCAACAAATGTGACACAGTTTCTACTGTAACTCTACCTTTCTCAATGTCATTGTATTACAAGGAGGAGCCCTAATGCAGCAGTGCCAATAGATCAATCTGTTTTTATTAGTGCAAGCTGTAGGCTACTGTGGTATGGCAAAAACAGTGGTAGTATTAATCATAGAAATTCACCAATCCTAAAAAGTGGAAACAAATCAATCCATTTGGGCTGTTGGCTATATTGACATGCTTTAATGGTCCAGACAGGTATACTACAAAGCAGAATCATTGAGTTAGCCAGCTATCTTGCTTAAATGTTTTTGAAATATAATTTTTTAAATGGGCATGGTCTCATTGACTCAACAACTAAAACTCGTATCTATGTTTAGCTTTCCTTAACAAACAAGAAAATCAATAATTATCTGGTTGTTCAGCAAAGTTAGCTAGCTGACTCATTGATCCTGCTTTTTAGTTTTACCCCTCTGGTGTATTTAACCATATGACCTATATGATGAGCCTGTCTTATGGTTTGGTTTCAGAATCGGGACTGCGTGAAGCTGGGCCCGCCAACAGTGGGCGACGTAGTGCAGGTGCGCTGGACCGACAACCTGCTTTACGGGGCCAAGTTTGTCGCGTCGCACTCCATCCCTATGTACCAGGTAATAGGGACCACATTAACTTGCCTCGCCTCAACCACGTTCATCAGATTTACGGGGTTTAAGGTTTTACAGGGAAAGCATGGGTTGTAATAAGGGTAGCAAGTATAGGTGTTCTAATAACACATCAAACACAGATGTGGTCCACAGTTTCAAGCTCTATAGCAGGGCTCTCCAACCCTGTTGCTGTAGAGTTACTGTCCTGTAGGTTTTCACTCCAGCCCTAATCTAGCGCACCTGATTCTAATAATTGGCTGGTTGTTAAGCTGAATTAGGTTCGTTACAACTGGGGTCGGAGTGAAAACCTCAAGGAGGGTAACGCTCCAGAAACAGGGTTGTTTTCTTCTTTAATGTAAACATTTTGTTTATTCTTGCTATTCTTTTCACATACAAATTCACATATTTTACATGCACTTCATACAGAACACATGCATTAAAAAAAATGATATTGTTGTGCGACGTCATCATTGTTTTGTGTGCTGACTCAGATGGAGTTTGAGGACGGGTCGTCGCTGTCTGCTAAGAGGGAAGAAGTCTACAGTCTAGACGAGGAGCTGCCCAAACGAGTCAAGTCCCGAATGGTGAGACGCGCCTCTCCCAATGTTCCTTTATACAAACTGATTTATATCAGATTAGGTCATATGAAATGAGATCACAAATCATCAATTTATCAAAGGAATATTGGATCCGGTCCATGTTTATAATACCCATCTACAGTACCAGTCAAAAGTTTGGACACACCTACTCATTCAAGGGTTGTTTTTTTGTGTGACTATTTTGTGTGACTAAACAAATCAAAATATATATTTTATTTTAGATTCTTCAAAGTAGCCACCTTTTGCCTTGATGACAGCTTTGCACACTCTTGGCATTCTCTCAACCAGCTTCATGAGGAATGCTTTTCCAACCGTCTTAAAGGAGTTCCCAAATATGCTGAGCACTTGTTGGCTGCTTTTCCTTCACTCTGCGGTCCAACTCATCCCAAACGATCTCAATTGGGTTGAGGTCGGGTGATTGTGGAGGCCAGGTGATCTGATGCAGCACTCATCACTCTCCTTGGTCAAATAGCTCTTACACAACCTGGAGTTGTGTTGGGTCATTGTCCTGTTGAAAAACAAATGATAGTCACACTAAGCGCAAACCAGATGGGATGGCGTATCACTGCAGAATGCTGTGGTAGCGATGATGGTTAAGTGTGCCTTGAATTCTAAATAAATCAGACTGTGTCACCAGCAAAGCACCATCACACCTCCTCCATGCTTCACGGTGGGAACTCCACATGCAGAGATCATCCGTTCACCTACTCTGCGTCTCACAAAGACCAAAAACCTCAAATTTGGACTCATCAGACCAAAGGACAGATTTCCATCGGTCTAAAGTCCATTGCTCGTGTTTCTTGGCCCAAGCAAGTCTCTTCTTATTATTGGTGTCCTTTAGGAGTGGTTTCTTTGCAGCAATTCGGCCATGAAGGCCTGATTCACTCAGTCTCCTCGGAACAGTTTATGTTGATGTGTCTGTTGCTTGAACTCTGAAGCATTTATTTGGGCTGCAATTTCTGAGGCTGGTAACTCTTATGAACTTATCCTTTGCAGCAGAGGTAACTCTGTTCTTCCTTTCCTGTGGCGGTACTCATGAGAGCCAGTTTCATCATAGTGCTTGATGGTTTTGCGACTGCACTTGAAGAAACTTTTTTTTAAAGTTCTTGAAATTTTCCGTATTGACTGACCTTCATGTCTTAAAGTAATGATGGACTTATTTGAGCTGTTCTTGCCATAATATGGACTTGGTCTTTTACCAAATAAGGCTATCTTCTGTATACCATCCCTACCATGTCACAACACAACTGATTGGCTCAAACACATTAAGAAGGAAATAATTTGTGGAATTTAACTTTTTAACAAGGCACACCTGTTCATTTAAATGCATTCCAGGTGACTACCTCATGAAGCTGGTTGAGAGAATGCCAAGAGTGTTCAAAGCTGTCATCAAGGCAAAGGGTGGCTACTTTGAAGAATCTCAAATATATAATCTATTCTGATTTGTTTAACACTTTTCTTTGGTTACTACATGATTCCATATGTGTTATTTCATAGTTGTGATGTCTTCACTATTATTCTACAATGTATAAAATGGCAAAAATAAAGAAAAACCCTGGAATGAGTAAGCGTGTCCAAACTTTTGACTGGTACTGTATGTAAATGTATTTCTTCAATTCTATTTATGATACGTTGATACTACCTTTTTAATGGTGCCACCTTAACTCATAGTTAACGTTCTCATGGCCTGTGTCCTTCAGTCCAAGGCATCAGACATGCGCTTCGACGGGATCTTCACGGAGGAGGAGGTGAAGCAGGGCTCCAAAAGACAGCGAGTCATCAACTCCCGTTACAGAGAGGACTATATCGAGCCTCTCATATACAGAGCTATCATGGAATAACCCTCCTCTTTCTCTACTTCCTTATAAACTCACCAAACACCCAGAGAGTGGGGCATCTCTGGGCACCCACAGCCTTGACAAGTGGCTCCAACCCTGGGTACCAGTACGAACAAACTCTCCCATGTCCCTTGGGCATTTTTGTAAACCACAGCTGGGACTTTAAGGGAGTTTCTGCTCTTCATGAACCCCCCCCCCACCCCTTATTTCTGTGAATGCTATCTTTATCCTCTTTTGCTGAAATAGTTCAATAAAATATACAAGTTGGAATTGGAACTACCCATTGAACCGGAACCGCAGGTTTATATATATATATATACAGTGGGGAGAACAAGTATTTGATACACTGCCGATTTTGCAGGTTTTCCTACTTACAAAGCATGTAGAGGTCTGTCATTTTTATCATAGGTACACTTCAACTGTGAGAGACGGAATCTAAAACAAAAATCCAGAAAATCACATTGTATGATTTTTAAGTAATTAATTTGCATTTTATTGCATGACATAAGTATTTGATCACCTACCAACCAGTAAGAATTCCGGCTCTCACAGACCTGTTAGTTTTTCTTTAAGAAGCCCTCCTGTTCTCCACTCATTACCTGTATTAACTGCACCTGTTTGAGCTCGTTACCTGTATAAAAGACACCTGTCCACACACTCAATCAAACAGACTCCAACCTCTCCACAATGGCCAAGACCAGAGAGCTGTGTAAGGACATCAGGGATAAATTGTAGACCTGTACAAGGCTGGGATGGGCTACAGGACAATAGCCAAGCAGCTTGGTGAGAAGGCAACAACTGTTGGCACAATTATTAGAAAATGGAAGAAGTTCAAGATGACGGTCAATCACCCTCGGTCTGGGGCTCCATGCAAGATCTCACCTCGTGGGGCATCAATGATCATGAGGAATGTGAGGGATCAGCCCAGAACTACACGGCAGGACCTGGTCAATGACCTGAAGAGAGCTGGGACCACAGTCTCAAAGAAAACCATTAGTAACACACTACGCCGTCATGGATTAAAATCCTGCAGCGCACGCAAGGTCCCGCTGCTCAAGCCAGCGCATGTCCAGGCCCGTCTGAAGTTTGCCAATGACCATCTGGATGATCCAGAGGAGGAATGGGAGAAGGTCATGTGGTCTGATGAGACAAAAATAGAGCTTTTTGCTCTAAACTCCACTCGCCGTGTTTGGAGGAATAGAAGGATGAGTACAACCCCAAGAACACCATCCCAACCGTGAAGCATGGAGGTGGAAACATCATTCTTTGGGGATGCTTTTCTGCAAAGGGGACAGGACGACTGCACCGTATTGAAGGGAGGATGGATGGGGCCATGTATCGCGAGATCTTGACCAACAACCTCCTTCCCTCAGTAAGAGCATTGAAGATGGGTCGTGGCTGGGTCTTCCAGCATGACAACGACCCGAAACACACAGCCAGGGCAACTAAGGAGTGGCTCCGTAAGAAGCATCTCAAGGTCCTGGAGTGGCCTAGCCAGTCTCCAGACCTGAACCCAATAGAAAATCTTTGGAGGGAGCCGAAAGTCCGTATTGCCCAGCGACAGCCCCGAAACCTGAAGGATCTGGAGAAGGTCTGTATGGAGGAGTGGGCCAAAATCCCTGCTGCAGTGTGTGCAAACCTGGTCAAGAACTACAGGAAACGTATGATCTCTGTAATTGCAAACTAAGGTTTCTGTACCAAATATTCAGTTCTGCTTTTCTGATGTATCAAATACTTATGTCATGCAATAAAATGCAAATTAATTAATTAAAAATCATACAATGTGATTTTCTGGATTTTTGTTTTAGATTCCTTCTCTCACAGTTGAAGTGTACGTATGATAAAAATTACAGACCTCTACATGCTTTGTAAGTAGGAAAACCTGCAAAATTGTCAGTGTATCAAATACTTGTTCTCCCCACTGTATATATATAAAAAAACTATTTTTTTTCTTCTACATCTTTCGATGACGACCTGCTCAACTCTAGAATTTCATGTCTGCATTAACTCCTGCCCTCTTTGGACAATTTGTTTCTCCTCTGAACTTGAGGTGGCATTTTAATATTGCGCTTTACCCATCCAAAAGCATTAATTGGTCGACGAAAACAATGGTATTTCACAATGCAGGCCATTATTCAATCCGATTTTCAGTAACATGCTGTTGACTGATTTATTTTTAATCCCCAAACATGCTTTGCTTTATACTCTTTGCAATACATACATTTATGGACTTCATAGGAATGTGCAGGTTTGATAATGTCTACTGTGACAATAGGAAGATAGAAGTTAGTAGCCCAAGCCTTAAGTTCAAAGGGCAGTGTTTTCTTGTTAAGTTTAGCTTTACAACTTTAAAACTTTGGATTTATTGCATTTAATTTATGTAAGTTGTATGAGTTTCAGAATGCATCTGTTTGATACCACAGCTCACTGTGCTTACAATCTCCGAATATCCCCAAGATGTATTTATTTGTAATGATGATAGGTTTTTGGACGCAAGTTGGTTCTCGATTCTTGTTATTGTTTTTTTGTTTTTTTCTGAGCCATCCTGGGTTGCATTGGTAGTGTGTGTGTGTATATATGCCATAGAGAATGAACGAGAGCTTCCCTACATAGTTCCCATTATGTCGTCTTAGATTGCCTCAATGGTGTTCCCCGTGCAATCTCCATTTTGAAGTAGTACATTTTCTTCACGATTGGCTAATCCCTCCTGATGACCTGGCTGGACATGACTCCAACAGGTTTACCAGGAGGAATCAGCCAATGAAGTTGGAAGTCCCACTCAGTTCAATACATTTTAGTGAGGCCCATGCTAAAATGGCCTTGAGGCCTCTGTCATTCTCTATAGTATATGCCAACATGGGTCAACGTCCTACTTCCTGCAGAAAAAAGCACTTAATTCTCTCCCTAAAGTACCCATGGCATGTCTATAATTGCTTATGCAGGTGGCCGTTAGGTTCAGGTACATAACTGAGCATGTGCAGAAAAGTTAGTGTTGGTCAATTACAGCCTAGGTGTATACTAGTTGGTTTGTGGTCCTATCACAACCAGTGAGAAAACTGCAGAAAGTTTTTATAGGAAAAATATATTTTCATATCATTAGAAGAATGTTCTTCCTCCTAATGCTTTGTCGAAGTTCCTTGTTGACATAAATCGTTACCATCTTTGGATAGTATTGTATATGTAGCTAATTTAAAGCTGTAAAGTCTATCTCAGGAGGACACACACCCACACACACACCCCCCCCCCCTCCAAATCTTGAGCTGCACCGCTGATTTCCGTTTTGTTTCCATGGCTACTGTTTGATGTGCTTGGATTGATTTGATATGTACACGGGAAGCGTCAACTATGTGCATTACATTTCTAAACATCAACTGTTGCAGTAAAGACCGGACTGAGAAAAGCTAATTTCACGTCTCTTGTTTCCTGTCCCCTTCATACACTAATTTCAAACATCCTGTCGGACATAGTTCACTTGAGTAAGATCCTATTGAAAGATATACACTCACCGGCCAGTTTATTACGTCTATCTGTCTATACTGAACAAAAATATATACACAACAATTTCAAAGATTTTACTGAGTTACAGTTCATAAGGAATTCAGTCAATTTAAATAAATGTGTTGGGCCCAAATCTATGGACTTACTCAAATCTATGGACTTACTCATTCAAGGGTTTTTACTATTTTCTACATTGTCAAATAATATTGAAGACATCAAAACTATGAAATAACACATGGAATCATGTAGTAGGCAACAACAAAAAAGTGTTTTAAAAATAGATTTCTTCAAAGTAGCCACCCTTTGCCTTGACAGCTTTGCACAACTCTTGGCACACTCTTGACATTCTCTCAACCAGCTTCATGAGGTAGTCACCTGGAATACATTTCAATTAACCGGTGTGCCTTGTTAATTTGTGGAATTTCTTTCCTTAATGCGTTTGAGCCAATCAGTTGTGTTGTGACATGGTATGGGTGGTATACAGAAGATAGCCCTATTTGGTAAAAGCCCTATTTGGTAAACGACCAAGTTCCCCCTAAAACAAAAAAAGATCAAGTCCATATTATGGCAAGAACTGCTCAAATAAGCAAAAAGAAACGACAGTCCATCATTACTTTTAAGACATGAAGGTCAGTCAATCCGACTGCACTTGAAAGTTTCTTCAAGTGCAGTTGCAAAAACCATCAAGCGCTATGTTGAAACTGGCTGTTATGAGGAACGCCACATGAAAGAAAGACCCAGAGTTACCTCTGCTGCGTGAATCAGGCCTTCATGGCCGAATTGCTGCAAAGAAACCACTACTAAAGGACACCAATAAGAAGACTTGCTTTGGCCAAGAAACATGAGTAATAGACATTAGACCCATGGAAATCTGTTCCAACCACAGTGTCTGTGTGAGATGCAGAGTAGGTGAACGGATGATCTTCGCATGTGTAGTTTCCACTGTGAAGCATGGAGGAGGAGGTGTGGGGATGCTTTGCTGGTGACACTGTGATTTATTTAGAAATCAAGGCACATTTAACCAGCATGGCTACCACAGCATTCTGCAGCGATATGCAATGCCATATGGTTTGTGCTTAGTGGGACTATAATTTGTTTTTCAACAGGACATTTACCCAACACACCTCCAGGTTGTGTAAGAGCTATTTTATCAAGAAGGAGAGTGATGGGGTGCTACATCAGATGTCCTGGCCTCCACAATCACATGACCTGAACCCAATTGAGATGGTTTGGGATGAATTGGACCGCAGAGTGAAGGAAAAGTAGCCAACAAGTGCTCAGCATATGTGGGAACTCCTTCAAGACTGTTGGAAAAGCATTCCTCATGAAGCTGGTTGAGAGAATGCCAAGAGTGTGCAAAGCTGTCATCAAGGCAAAGGGTGGCTACTTTGAAGAATCTAAAATATATTTTGATTTGTTTAACACTTTTTTGCTTACTACATGATTCCATATGTGTTATTTCATAGTTTTGATGTTTTCACTGTTATTCTACAATGTAGAAAATAGTAAAAATGAAGTAATACCCTTGAATGAGTAGGTGTGTCCAAACTTTTGACTGTTACTGTATGTGGTACCGACGATCATACACGCTCAACGTTGCTTTGGTCACTCATTTAGCCAATTCTAACAATCAATTGAACAGTAACTGAATGCCTCGATGCATGCTTTATATAGCAAGCCACGTGACTCACTGTGTAGGAGTGATCCATTTTCATGAACGGGGTAGTGTACGTAATAAACTGGCCGGTGAGTGTATATCAGAAGATATACACTCGGATCGTATCATTGCACGAGACGAGTGTTCCTCCAAAGATGGCTTGCCCAGTGCATGGCTGCTCACCCTGGCCCGAGGCTAAAGAGCCAGAGAAGCTGCCAACAGAATTACCAAGCACTGCCAATTAGGTCCCATGAGATAATTGCATATAAGAGCGTAATAAGAATAAAAGCATCCAAGGCCAAGCTGTGGACTCGATTGTTACCACTCCTCTCTCCATGTCATTCACTCCGGTCACAGGCATTCCGGTGCCACCGTCATTCAGTCACTCAGAGAAGGCCACTTCATCCTTGCAGGACATAATTTGGCTAATAACAACCTTGAAAATGTTTTCATAAGCCAAAGAATTTGAAACGGTTATCATCTTGGGTGCAAGGATTATGGATTGCAACTGGTACTGAAACGGCATGGAGGGGAGACCGAGATTTCATAGTTGCTAGTGTTATTACAAGGACTGTGTTTGACTATGTTAATATGGCATATCAGCACAGTTTCTACTATACGAAAAGAAAGTTATTCAGAATAACGTTTTTTCCCTCTCATTGAAGATAACAGTTCTCTGGTTCTTCTCCTTGTCGGAAATCAAGATCAATGTCTCAGAACATTGTGTCCTTTGAACAGGAAATTTAGGGTGCTATTTTCTGTGATGTTTCTTGTCTTCTTTGATGAGCAGTTTACTCTAGCTTTCTAGGCGTGTCAGCTGCTATACTGTATGTATGACGCCACGGTGCCAGTAAAAGTATTGGGCAGCCATATACTAACTCTGTGGGTATGTAAAGGAAATGACTCAAACTCTGTGCAAGTGGGTGACAGACAATCTTCTACGGAAGTGGAATCGTTTTGTAATTGGTTCATTCAGTGTGTCATTATTCTACAAGCAGGGGATGCGATATGTAATAATAATTTATTATATACTGTACATTTTGTTGGGGGAAAAAATTGGCCTTGAGGGTAACAAAACATTGTAGAATAGAATAAAACTTTGTCCGTCCATGATGGCCATTTTTCTTTGGAATCACTTTACATTAAAAGGATTCATTACACATACTGTACATTCTCACATCACACACATTTAAAACTGTCAGTCCATCATACTGCATACACTAAAAACATAGAGAACATTGATACGTTCACTCTCAACTGACTGCTGCCCCAACTTACATTGAGTTTTGTGCTGGGTCGACCTCTGAATGTTTCCCAGGTATTGTGTGTGTTCTACTCAGTTCTAGTTCTATCCTAGTAGTCCTGCCATGGTCCCATGCACCACACTTCCTGAGCTCACCACACTAGGCCATTGTGCTCTTCCTCCCCAAGCCTGATTCCGCTCCCCTCTACCACTGAAGCAGACCTGGCATGATGCAGCTACTTCAGCTCCAATTACCACCCACACCTTGATTCCTCACCCCTCGCTCTTTCCCTCTCCAGGCCACTGTCGAGATAAACTAGCACTGAAAACCCAGGAAAGCAAACCTTTCATGAGATGTACAGGCACTGCATAAATGGCCTCAACCACAGAGGGAGTTCTGTCAGGTTTCTGTCTCTGTAGGGCAGAGAGAGACCTGCTGTGAGGACTATGTTCAGATGGCAGGCAGGTGGCTGGTTCATCGACTCTGCTCAGCTCTGCTTTCCTCCAGGAGACTGACAGAGAGCCACCAGCTGATGAGCATCACCGTTGGGCCGGGGGCCCTCACTCCTCACCCCTCCCCCGGCCTTGGCGGAGGATCATATCAACATCTGCTGAAGGACGGGCAGAAATGCCAAGCCTTGAACTGTGCAGCTTTGTTTGCCTTTTCCATGTGTCTCTGCCAGATGGAGAAATGTGTGTGGTTATTACTTTAAGAAGGATTTAGTTATCATAAGATCACCTGCGTCTGAGAATTCTAAAATGAGAGGAAAACCACAATATGTCCACATGAAAATACTTTTCGAAGTAAAAGTATATTGCCGTTTCAATTGATATCAAAACCCCCAAAGCTGTTGGATGACTTGTTGTATTTCTTGAGCAAAATTTGTAATGACTTGGGCCTACTTAATCCACTTTACATTTTAATACAATACATTTTAATTTAGGCATCATCCCAAAATAGGCATCATATTACATTGGAAAACTTTTCATTAAATATTGTTGCAATGAGGATATTAAGTAGGGCAACTTACTAAGTATACGCTTCCTACTCATACTGTAGGCCATATGCAATTTTAGAGATCTTGTTAGTATTTTTGTGATTTTCTTTAGCTTTTTTCATTACTTCTTTTTGTCAAACCCACTGAATTACTCGATAGGTATCAATGTGCCTGTGTTATTCATTACATCGCTTACATTCAGTAATACTAACATAAACCAGTCATTGACGAAGCCATCGATCAAGGGAAAACATAATCCCTATTACCTTTAATGCCCAGTTTCCTGTTTCACAGACCACTCATTTTTATGATTTACAATAAATGCAATACACTGTATTTCTGAAGAAAATGCTTTTAATCAAAGGAACTTTGCTCATAGCCAAGTATAACAAAGAAATCAGAGCCATATATAATGGTTTTGGTTGAAACCTCAATTGCCAGAGTCTCTCAATATTAGGCTCTGGGGAAAACCAAGTGGTTCATTAGGCTTGATTGTTCCTGTAGTTCCATTGTGATTGGCTACACGAGGTCAGAGCGTGTGGGTGTGTTGGATAGCTTCACAATGAATAGGAGAGCCATACTGAGGTTATGAATTACCCAATGACAAACCAAGACCAAAACTAAGAATAATGTGATTTAATAAAGCCAATCTGAAAGTGTGGGAGATTGTTCATGGGGGCAAGACAATGGAGAATGTGTGAATTCTTACGAGAGGTGAAAGGAGAGAGAAGTCAATCAATCTATGTTCAACATAATCATCGGAACTATGTATATGTTGAAATTGCGTAGAAAATTCCACATAGAAATGTTTTTCATCCTATATTCAATTGGTTGGGTGAAATTACTGTATGTTGAATTTTAGATTTGATTAAACACATTTTATTTGACCTTGTTTCAATGTTGTGTCAACCTAAATAGAGGTACTGTATATTTAAATAAAATGTGAAACCACTGTCCATGATTTCTGCCTAAACAGTGACTCCTACATAAGAGAGGTAATGCACTTCAGTGAGAACAAGTCTACCATCCAGATGCCTGCCTCTATGTACCTTGCTTAGCTTTGGAAAAGAAGCTGTGTTCTTTTTCAGCTGAGCTAACATGGCAACACATTAAAATATTGATCAGCTTCCGTACTCATTTGTGTAGACTACCTAAATAACTCTTCTACTTTTCTTGCACATGCTGTATGTGCAAGTAAATTCAGAGTGAGGTTGGGTTTATGTTGGCTACATTGACATCTGATTTGCCCAACAAAGGACTCCATCATTCCAGTGTAGAGATGTATACTATCATTCATCCATGGTTGATTGGATCTTTGGAAGTTTAGAAGTAGTTACCATTATCCCTATAAATAGGATGCCAAATTCATGATATTAATAATACACTTCACCTTTGAATATTTAGCTTTGGATTTTGGATATTTGAATATACAGTATCACTCAAAAGTTTGGACACACCTACCTCATTCCAGGGTTTTTCTTTATTTTTACTATTTTCTACATTGTAGAATAATAGTCAAGACATCAAAACTATGAAATAACACACATGGAATCATGTAGTAACCAAAATATTGTTAAAAAAATCAAAATATATTTTAGATTTTAGATTCTTCAATGTAGCCACCCTTTGCCTTGATGACAGCTTTGCACACTCTTGGCATTCTCTCAACCAGCTTCACCTGGATTGCTTTTTTAACAGTGTTGAAGGAGTTCCCACATGTGCTGAGCACTTGTTGGCTGCTTTTCCTTCACTCTGCGGTCCAACTCATCCCAAATCATCTCAATTGGGTTGAGGTCAGGTGATTGTTGAGGCCAGGTCATCTGATGCAGAACTCCATCACTCTCC
Organism: Salvelinus alpinus; assembly: GCF_045679555.1. Classification (NCBI taxonomy): domain Eukaryota; kingdom Metazoa; phylum Chordata; class Actinopteri; order Salmoniformes; family Salmonidae; genus Salvelinus; species Salvelinus alpinus. The sequence goes on from NC_092108.1 coordinate 34,860,599, forward strand.
TTCTTGGTCAAATAGCCCTTACACAGGCTGGAGGTGTGTTGGGTCATTGTCCTGTTGAAAAACAAATTATAGTCGCATTAAGCGCAAACCAGATGGGATGGCGTGTTGTTGCAGAATACTGTGTAGCGATGCTGGTTAAGTGTGCCTTGAATTCTAAATAAATCACTGACAGTGTCACCAGCAAAACACCCCCACACCAGCACACCTCCTCCTCCATGCTTCACGATGGGAACCACACATGCAGAGATCATCCGTTCACCTACTCAGCATCTCACAAAGACACAGCGGTTGGAACCAAAAATCTCAAATTTGGACTCATCAGACCAAAGGACAGATTTCCATTGGTCTAATGTCCATTGCTCGTGTTTCTTGGCCCAAGCAAGTATCTTCTTCTTATCGGTGTCCTTTAGTAGTGGTTTCTTTGCAACAATTGACCATGAAGGCCTGATTTACGCAGAGGTAACTCTGGGTCTTTCTTTCCTGTGGCAGTCCTCATGAAAGCCAGTTTTATCATAGCGCTTGAGGGTTTTTGCAACTGCACTTGAAGAAACTTTAAAAGTTCTTGAACTTTTCCATATTGACTGACCTTCATGTCTTAAAGTAATGATGGACTTATTTGAGCTGTTCTTGCCATAATATGGACTTGGTCTTTTACCAAATAAGGCTATCTTCTGTATACCACCCCTACCATGTCACAACACAATTGATTGGCTCAAATAAATTAAGAAGGAAATAATTTGTGGAATTGAACTTTTTAACAAGGCACACCTGTTAATTGAAATGCATTCCAGGTGACTACCTCATGAAGCTGGTTGAGAGAATGCCAAGAGTGTTCAAAGCTGTGATCAAGGCAAAGGGTGGCTACTTTGAAGAATCTCAAATATATAATCTATTCTGATTTGTTTAACACTTTTTTGGTTACCACATGTTTCAATATGTGTTATTTCATAGTTGTGATGTCTTCACTATTATTCTACAACGTAGAAAATAGTAAAAAATAAAGAAAAACCAAGCCTCCCGGGTGGCGCAGTGGTCTAAGGCACTGCATTGCAGTGGTGCCACCAGAGACTCTGGGTTCGAGCCCAGGCTCTGTCGCAGCCGGCCGCGACCGGGAGGTCCATGGGGCGACACACAATTGGCATAGCGTCGTCCGGGTTAGGGAGGGTTTGGCCGGTAGGGGTATCCTTGTCTCATCGCGCACTAGCGACTCCTGTGGCGGGCTGGGCGCGCTGACCAGGTCGCTAGGTGTACGGTGTTTCCTCCGACACATTGGTGCGGCTGGCTTCCGGGTTGGATGCGCGCTGTGTTAAGAAGCAGTGCGGCTTGGTTGGGTTGTGTTTCGGAGGACGCATGGCTCTCGACCTTCGTCTCTCCCGAGCCCGTACGGGACTTGTAGCGACAAGACAGTAACTACTAACATTTGGATACCACGAAATTGGGGATAAAAGGAAAGAAAGAAAATAAAGAAAAACCCTGGAATGAGTAAGTGTGTCCAAACTTTTGACTGGTACTGTATGTAAATGTATTTCTTCAATTCTATTCATGATACGTTGATACTACCTTTTTAATGGTGCCACCTTAACTCATAGTTAACGTTCTCATGGCCTGTGTCCTTCAGTCCAAGGCATCAGACATGCGCTTCGACGGGATCTTCACGGAGGTGGTGGTGAAGCAGGGCTCCAAAAGACAGCGAGTCATCAACTCCCGTTACAGAGAGGACTATATCGAGCCTCTCATATACAGAGCTATCATGGAATAACCCTCCTCTTTCTCTACTTCCTTATAAACTCACCAAACACCCAGAGAGTGGGGTATCTCTGGGCACCCACAGCCTTGACATGTGGCTCCAACCCTGGGTACCAGTACGAACAAACTCTCCCATGTCCCTTGGACATTTTTGTATCCAACTGTGTTCAAACTTTTGTCTGCTACTGTATATGTTAGTAATATGATCCTTAATCCCTCTTTTTTTTCCTTATGCCCCATTTTCTATCCTTCCACTTACCCTCTCTCTCTTTTTGCCTCTTTCTCTCTGTCTCGATCTCTCTCACTCTCTCACTTTCACTCTCTCTCTCACTCTCTCTCTCTTTCTCTTGTTCCCAAAGCTCTCCTTTATCGCAGAGGGGTATTAGTTGCTTGGGAGGCCTTGTGCCAATCACATGGTGGTCAGGTGGTAGAGCTCAGGTTACCTCATGCCTTTTAACAACTGATTTAGGATCAGCCCGAACCTACCTTTAACCATATTCAGCTACACCACAAAAGCAGCCATGGAACAATGGCTAAAGGTTTTAAGTAACCAGGCATGGTGATAGAGTGTGAGGCTGTAGACTCATACTTAAGCCTGTTTTCTGTGTCTCGTTTGTCTTGTTCTTTGGCATTAGAGCAAGGGGACTGACTGAAGATAAGGTGGGTTTCTCCATCCATGAGGCAATCCATACAGTATTGCTGTCCACTGTAGATTACAGACCCAAGACAACGTGGCTCAAGCAGATATGGTGTTTATTACAGCATATCTGCTGCAACCACAGGAAGCGTGGTGAATTGGTCAGATCACAGATCACTCAAAGTTTGAAGAAAATGGAAAAAATGGAATTAGGAGAATTAGGAGAAACTACAAATTAAAACCTGGAGTGGTTTAGGTTTTTGTTTTGTTTTTTGCTTTCATGATTTGACTTGGTTTTGGTTAGAATTTGCAAACTCAAAGAACTTCCCAAATCAATTGTTAATGATTTCTAAGTGAGTTAGCAGTGGTTATCTTATTGGGAGGAACTTACTACTACATGGCTTGGTCACATCCTGATTAGTGACTTCCCACTGTACACTCCCTTCTGATCTCAATTTCTCAACTGTCTCACTTTGGCACTGAATACTGGCCATAACTCCTGCAGTTTAACCATGACTATTTTGCACAAAATTACCTGGGGAGGACTTTTGTACTGAAACGTCTTTATGCTACATGAAAATCAAATCTACACCAGTCATCCATCTCTTGATAAAATCTACCTTGTGCTTTTGCTCATGCACATTTAGACTGCTGCCATAGCAACCACTGTCGATCAGCCAATGGGATGATTGGGTGTGAGGGCTTAGTGGACCAGTGTTATGGTGTGATTATCCTTCTGGCGCTCAGGTGAATTTAAGGTCAGCACAACCGGTGTGGCTTTTAGCCTCTGTGAGTAACTCAATTTGTCTCTCATTTCAGGTTAGTGGACCGTTGATGCTTTAGCTGAAATTCAATGAAACCTGTTTTAGGACCCTGTACCGAGGGAAAGTATGTTTATATAATGTTTTAACACGGATTTACGTTTCAAGTAAAATCAATGTTAATTGGTTGAAATTAACAAAACAAAAGTTATTCCAAAAGTGTATTTTCTCAGTGCAGTTACAAAATAATTTGAGTTTCAGTTTGAGTGTGATGAAATTCCAATGACACTTTGAGGATGGCAGCCTCAATTTCCTTATTGTCCACAGGCAAAAGTACAAGGAACACTGTATAAAGGGGTCGATTTACCGCTAGCAAAAACATTGGATATGGAATGGGTCTTTCTGTTTCATCTTCTTGATTAGACTTCATTTAAAAGAGCACTCTTTCTTTTGAAGTGGATCGAGTTTGGCTGTGGCTAAGTTCAGTGACATTCACCCTACAAAGTGATGCATTTGGAGGGATAGTTCCAAAACTACATCTTTCTTTCCTCACCCTTTAAGTGTAGCACATGAGGATGTGTGAAACTTACTCCTCACCATAAAGTGTTGAATTGCTAGCTTTTCGGGTTGCGCTGACAGTTAAGACGCTTCAGGACGACGGTCACTAGTCCTGGCAACGCGGAGGTCCTGGATTTGAGCCTTGTGTGAGCCGAATCAGGAGTAAGCGGTACTCGCTAAACAAGCAGCGTGACGTCCTTTACAGTAGTGCCGTGACCCGGATCTACTGTTGCGCTCAGCTCAACACTGGGATCGCTGTTAAGTGAGTTTGAGGGCGTTCACACAGGTAGCCCGATTTGAATATTTTTTCCACTAATTGGTCTTTTGACCAATCACATCAGATCTTTTTCAGAGCTGATCTGATTGGTCAAAATACCAATTAGTGAGAAAAAAACATCAGAATTGGGTTGTCTGTCTAAACGCAGCCTACGTGATTATTTAATAACAAATGTTGTATCCGGTGTCCTGGGGAAGATGCAGGTATTGTGTGCTTCAGTATGAACGCTCTAGTTACTCCAATGTTTGGAAGCATGCAGGTTGACTGATGATTTCATCTTTACCAAGGATGAGTAGAAAAAAATCACGGTGAAAGTGGCATTAAGAGGCCGTGTTTACACAGGGAGAGTAATCTTTTGCCAATAGCTGGTCTTTCAACCAATCAGATCTTTGCCAATAATTTAGTTGTAATTGAATTGCCTGTGTAAATGCAGCCAGATAAAGCAGGGTTTCCCAAACTCAGTCCTGTTTTTTGCCATAGCACCACACAGCTGATTCAAATAACCAACTCATTATCAAGCTTTGGTTATTGGAATCCGCTGTGTGGTGCTAGGGCAAAAAACTAAACGTTCACCCAGGACCGAGTTTGGGAGTGTGGGAAAAGCTGATATAGAGGATATAATTTAGGGGTACTCCCCATCACCAAGCTGTCATCAACCAGTATGCCAGACTCATCTCACACTTTTTTTTTTTTTTTTTTACATAGATCAAGACTCTCAGATGCCCATCTGGCTGTGTGACACAATATCCACCTTTAGAGAATCGTCTCATTGAAACAGACATCAATGTCCTGCTAACAGTATAGCTAACTCCATTGTCCCTGTCCCCATATCAAACTCAAACCACTGATTTTCTGCTCGCTAACACACGTGACCGCCCCCCTCCTTGACAACATACCAACCGTTTGAGCTGTCGGGAAATATCTAATTCGATAGCTCCATCGGCGACATTTTAAGCTAGCTGTGGAGTGAGTTTACAGTACATTCTTAACTCTGTTACATATTTATAAGTGGTTTCTTCAATTTGAAAGAGAACTGGACAATAAGATCCTGGAATATGGTTACCAGAGTCCTGTTATTGCTTAACCATTAGACATTGTAAGTGCTGGACAGCGCCACTTTGTCATACATGTCTTTACTTTACTTTGTAATATCTAACCCATTGGGCACAAACTGGTTGAATCAATGTTGTTTCAACTTAATTTGCCAATGTATTGCGACGTCGAATCTACGTAGAAAATACATTGGACTCGAAAAAATTCAGCGACCATAAAAACGGTTGTTTTGAGGGTGAAATTTCAACCACAGGATTATGTCGTCATGGTCACCAAATTTCCACAAAGACATTTAAAAATCCATTTCATAGAGAGTGTTACAAATTGAACTATATTACAATGTCCCCATTACAGGCCATTCTAAAAAGTAAGCCTAAAGGCTAATTGAGAGTGAAATAATATACATAATACACTGATGATGCTCTCCCAAGATCATGTGATGAAGAGTAGGGTTAGGGAGCATGAAGCCTACAGGCCAGTTGTGTCATGAGTGTTGCCAGAGCATACATTCCCTAAAGCATAGTAAAGGGCAATATTTGCCTGCCACCAGAGAATACTTCCATGAGGGCAGTTCTGATATATGGACATGATGTTGGACATTTGAGTGCATGTGTGTTTTGGTATAAATACTTCATCCTCCCACTAATCTGGCTGGCCCTGATGGAAAACAGTGGCTGTCCGGATTGTGTTTCCTGGTTGATTCAATATGAATAGATCAACCAGATTCATGAGGAATGCTTTTCCAACAGTCTTAAAGGAGTTCCCACATATGCTGGCTGCAGAATGGATGCCTTTTTCATCCTAGCCCTGATCCCAATATAGGGATATTGCTCATTTAAAAACAATAGAAACAACCATGAATAAAAGTAATTATTGTAAAACATCCAATATGTAAAAGCCATTTAAAATGTGTATCAACAACTATTGTTTCAATTAACCCCAGAATTCAACTATAAATAGACAATACAATCGGCCTAAGGTTTCAAGCTCTGGTGGATTTAAAATGTAATGATGTGAACCATCTATCCACATTTTATGGAAATGTACCTTCTCCTTGGATAGTTACATCTGTGCCATTGACTTAATTAGTTATTGATATGTTGGATTCACGTCTCCATGTTACCAAAAATCAAATCAAATGTAAACTTCAATGGAGGCGATGGAGGAATGTGAGCATGTTATTTTCTTTTAAATGACGTAATCACCTTCAAGTAACATCAAACCAAATATGGAGTTGATTTTAATTTATTTCAGGTGATTTGCGCATAATTGTTTTACACGTGTTCTCATCACCACTTCCATTGAAAGTTAGCTGAAGTTTGTAGTGGTTGTTTAAAGAAGACTGAACCATGGATGACAGTTTATCTTGGCCTATAACCTACTTTCAGGGTGAGGAACCATCTAACACCAAGTTGTAAAATAGTGAACTACTCCTTTAAATGGTTGAAAGCCACAGTGATAGACATTTGTGTGAAAACTAAACAAAAAATCCGACATTGTTTTTTCATTGGAATTTGGTTGTGCTCTTCGATGGTTGAAAGCATAAAAAAATAACACATTGGAAATTCTAACTTCTGGCTGTCTTTTTGAGTGGGTGAATATAGGTTGTAATGTCATTGATCAACGTCTCAACGAAATATTATCCATTGAATTATCATTTTTTGGGGGGTATTTTTTAATATATGTTTTTTTTACCCCTTCTCCCCAAATCCGTGGTATGCAACTGGTAGTCCACGTTGAAATGACATGTGTGCACAGTGGGATGTGAGGAACATGCTGTTGAGCAAGATGGTTTGGAGAAAAAAGAACGGGGCGCGAGCGTGCGGTCGCGTGATTTAAAAAAACATTTATAGGGAGATTTTCTGAAGTCTGAACGTCTTCAATTCTGCTAAACTGAGTTCTCGGGATTAACATGATGATGGTCGGTGAAGGAGGGGGAATACGGTGGCGACCTCTTCGTTGTTTAAACTAGTCTAGCCTTTTCTCAACGGGCAAATCTGAAAAAGGAGAGGATAAGGTAACGACCAAAAACTATTCTGTTTTCTTGTAGCCAGCTCGATGTATTGGGGAGAAGGTCCTGTTTTTATACGATGTAGGACATAGGTGAATGTTAGCTAGTTAGCTAGCGTGTTTTTTTGAGACAACCGCTATCTTGCCTGGCTTCCAATCATTCTCGTTTGATGTCGCCTTGGTTAGCTAGCTAAGTGTTTAGCTAAGGTAATGTTTTTGTAAATGACTATCGTGTATACAGTTTGCAGTGGTGATTGCAATAGCTATATTCAATAACTAATTTAGTAACCTCACAAACCCAAGGCAATTTCACCACAGTTTATTTGATTTCACTGTGTAGCTAACGTTAGCTAACAAGTCAAGAGTTAGCTGAAGAAGTTAGCTATCCGTACTAATTTTCTTCTCTGTGGGTTTTGTGGGTGCCAACCCGACTGCTACTAGGGAAAAGTCATTTTATGTCCAACAAGCTGCCTACATAGTTTTTATTGAGAAACGGCTGCATTTCTGCATATAGAAATTGGGATTAATGGACCGTTATTTTCCTACGTGACGTTACGTGCTAGAACGTTAACCAGCTAGAACAAACCTGGGATGTAATCATTAGCCAAACAGTTTCGCAATTAAAACTAGAGTTTCTATGCTGGGACACATTCAGTTAGGTCCCTCCCGTTCTGTTTGCTTCCGTTTTAATACGTTTTTTGTAACAGAATCGGCGTAATGAATACGGACGGACTGGGACTAGAATTCGGCCCTGACATTTTATCCACTCCAGCCCACATCACTGCCTGCTCCGCACTGAAAACGGCAGTACTGTTTTCAGTACTCCAGCACCCTACACTTGTGAGGAGAAAGACATTTAAAAAAATGTTTTATGCGATTGGAGAACACATTGGGAGGTATCTTAGACCATTCCTCTATACACAATTTTTCCAGATTCTTAATATCCTAGCCTGCGTTTATGGACTGTCCTCTTCAATTCAAACCACAGGTTTTCAATGGCGGAGACTGAAATGGCAATTGCAAAATGTTGATTTTGTGGTCAAGTAACCTTTTCTTTGTGGATTTTGATGTGTGCTTGGTTATTGTCTTGCTGGAAGATCTACTTGCGGCCAAGTGTCCACCTCCTGGCAGAGGCAACCAGGCTTTTGGCTAAAATGTCCTGGTACTATGGGGCTATTTTGCTTCCACTGGTCCTAGGGCCCTTGTTAAGGTCAATGGCATCATGAGCTTTACCTGGTACCAGAATATTTTAGCCAAAAACCTGGTTGCCTCTGCCAGTAGGCGGACACTTGGCCGCAAATGGGTCTTCCAGTAAGACCTTTACCCCAAGTACTAATCAGTCAACCATTTCTGTACCAGTGACTGGTGAGACATGGTACTCGTCCTGTTTTTTTACCAGCTGATGTTTAAAACCAATGCAATATGTAAAAACACCAACTCACCACTGTAACTGTACGTCTGCTCTAGCCATTTTGTTTTCCGCCTTGTGCTGTCTTATCTGTCTCAGCACCTTCTCTCTGCTGTCACTGTTTTCTCTCTGCCAGTCTGCTTAAACCTTATGTTATAATAGCCAAGCTAACAACATAGGCTATATTGCAAATTAGTGCCTGTCATGTATTCCCCTGAATCAACAGCTACTGTATCCTAACAGCCTGGCCTCATAGCCATACAAAACATAATTTATGTATTTCTGATACCTACTAAAGGTTACTTAAGACAAACAAAAGTAGGGAAGTTGGACACACCAATATCATACCTCCCCTCTTAATGTAATGGTGAGAGGTTAGCATGTCTTGGGGGGTATAATATTTGTGCGTTTAACTTTCTCACATCATTCACGATTCATTGAGGATTATCCGTAATCATGGAAGCATCCACATTAATGTAGAAATGTTTAGAAGCGTTCTATTCTTATTTAAAAATACAAATTACTCCAAAATGACACTACATTATTTATCATTAATTTCTATTGGGCACAAAATAATCTGAAACACAACCAAAACAAACAGCAAATGCATCCATGTTTGTAGTCAAAAGCTTGAAGTAGTCATTGCGTGCTAGGATCAAATACTTAACTTTTTACTACACTGAACAAAAATATAAACGCAACATGCTTCAATTTCAAAGATTTTATGGAGTTAAATCATATAAGGAAATCAGTCACTCTAAATAGATGGGTGAGTCCCTAATTTAAAAAAAATTAAATGTATATTTTTATATTTAACCTTTTATGTAACTGGGTAAGTCAGTTAAGAACAAATTCTTATTTACAATTATGGCCAAACCTGGACACCGCTGGGCAAATTGTGCGCCACCCTATGGGACACCCAATCATGGCCGGATGTGATACAGCCTGATCTATGGCTTTCACATGACTGGGAATCCAGATTGCATTTTTTAATAGGTAGTGGCGTGGATCAGAAAAGCGGTCAGTATCTGGTGTGACCATAATTTGCCTCATGCAGCTCGACACATCTCCCTCGCATAGAGTTGATCAGGCTGTTGATTGTGACCTGTGGAATGTTGTCCCACTCTTCAATGGCTGTGCAAAGTTGCTGGATATTGGCAGGAACTGGAGCATGCTGTCTTACACGTTGATCCAGAGCATCCCAAATGTGCTCAATGGGTGACATGTCTGACGAGTATGCAGGCCATTTTCATCTTCCAGGAATTGTGTACAGATCCTTGCGACATGGGGCTGTGCATTATCAAGGTGAAACATGAGGTGATGGCTGCAGATGAATGGCATGACAATGGGCCCCAGAATCTTGTCACGGTATCTCTGTGCATTCAAATCAAAGTTTATTTGTCACGTGCGCCGAATACAACAGGTGTAGACCTTACAGTGAAATGCTTACTTACAGGCTCTAACCAATGGTGCGAAGAAGAAAAAAAAGAAGGTGTGTGTGTAGCTAAGTAAAGAAATAAAACAACAGTAAAAAGACATTTGAAAAAAGAGTAGCAAGCTATATACAGACACCTGTTAGTCAGGCTTATTGAGGTAGTATGTACATGTAGGTATCGTTAAGGTCCTGGGCTGGTGTGGCTACACGTGGTCTGTGGTGAGGCCGGTTGGACCTACTGCCCAATTCTCTAAAACAACGTTGGAGCCGGCTTATGGTACAGAAATGAACATAACATTTTCTGGCAACAGCTCTGGTGGATTGCACAGTCCCTTAACTTACGACATCTGTGGCACTGTGTAGTGTGACACAACTCAACATTTTAGTGTCCTTTTATTGTCCCCAGCACAAGGTGCACCTGTGTAATGATAATGCTGTTTAATCAGCTGCTTGATATGTCACACCTGTCAGGTGGATGGATTATTTTGGGAAAGGAGAAATGCTCACTAACAGGGATGTGAACAAATTTGTGCACAGAATTTGAGAGACATTTTTTTTTTCAGCTCAGGAAACATGGGACCAACACTTAACATATTTTTCATCAAATTTTATTGGTCACATGCACGTGTTTTAGCAGCTGTTTTTGTGGGTGTAGCGAAATGCTTATGTAGTTTGATTGTTAGTTCTCAGATTCTATTAAATATATAAACTCGGCAAAAAAAGAAACGTCCCTTTTTCAGGACCCTGTCTTTCAAAGATAATTCGGAAATATCCAAATAACTTCACATATCTTCATTGTAAAGGGTTTAAACACTTTCCCACTGTTGTTCAATCAACCATCAACAATTAACGAACATGCACCTGTGGAACAGTCGTTAAGACACTAACAGTTTATAGACGGTAGGCAATCAAGGAGGCTGAGGACTGCAGATGTGGCCAGGGCAATAAATTGCAATGTCCGTTAATGTGAGACGACTAAGACAGCGCTACAGGGAGACAGGACGGACAGCTGATCGTTCTCGCAGTGGCAGACCACGTGTAACAACACCTGCACAGGATCGGTACAGCCAAACATCACACGTGTGGCACAGGAACAGGATGGCAACAACAAGTTACACCAGGAAAGCACAATCCCTCCATCAGTGCTCAGACTGTCCGCAATAGGCTGAAAGAGGCTGGACTGAGGGCTTGTAGACCTGTTGTAAGGCAGGTCCTCACCAGACATCACCGGCAACAACGTCGCCTATGGGCACCCCACCGTCGCTGGACCAGACAGGACTGGCAAAAAATGTTCTTCACTGACGAGTCACGGTTTTGTCTCACCAGGGGTGATGGTCGGATTCCCGTTTATTTTCGAAGGAATGAGCGTTACAACGAGGCCTGTACTCTGGAGCGGGATAGATTTGGAGGTGGAGGGTCCGTTATGGTCTGGGGCTGTGTGTCACAGCATAATCGGACTGAGCTTGTTCTCATTGCAACTGAGCTTGTTGTCAATCTCAACGCTGTGCGTTACAGGGAAGACATCCTCCTCCCTCAGGTGGTACCCTTCCTGCAGGCTCATCCTGACATGACCCTCCAGCATGACAGTGCCACCAGCCATACTGCTCGTTCTGTGCGTGATTTCCTGCAAGACAGGAATGTCAGTGTTCTGCCATGGCCAGCGAAGAGCCCGGATCTCAATCCCATTGAGCACGTCTGGGACCTGTTGGATCAGAGGGTGAGGGCTAGGGCCATTCCCCCCAGAAATGTCCGGGAACTTGCAGGTGCCTTGGTGGAAGAGTGGGGTAACATCTCACAGTAAGAACTGGCAAATCTGGTCAGTCCATGAGGAGGAGATGCACTGCAGTACTTAATGCAGCTGGTGGCCACACCAGATACTGACTGTTACTTTTGATTTTGAACCCCCCTTAAGGGACACATTATTCTGTTTCTGTTAGTCACATGTCTGTGGAACTTGTTCAGTTTGTCTCAGTTGTTGACTCTTGTTATGTTCATACAAATATTTACACATGTTAAGTTTGCTGAAAATAAACACAGTTGACAGTGAGATGACGTTTCTTTTTTGCTGAGTTTATGTCCATTTATCTTTCTATATACTTTATCCAGTTTTAGTTTAAGTTTACACTGAAAGCAGGTTTTCCATTCCGAAATGAAAGTTACACTGATTGGACGACCCAAAGTAATATACATGGGTAAAAACAATTATTTGTTATTTTACAATTTATACTCCCCTCATATAAAAACCACAAAGACTGACGGAAAGCCACGAACACAAAATTGTCAATTCTATGACTCTCACGGTGGAGGACCGTATGGCCTGTAGCCTACTGTACACATTGGAGGAACGTATGGCCTGTAGCCCACTGTACACAATGGAGGACCGTACTGCCTGTAGCCTACTGTACATGGAAAGCTGTAAGTGTCACTTCACTTTTTAGTATGGCAAACGGATGTGAGGATTTTTCTTTTTACAATGTTCACAAGTAGCATTCTGCCCCGATTGCTCAGATTGTCCGGGCGGCCAGCTCTAGGAAGAGTCTTGGTGGAGTCTTGGTGGTTCCAAACTTCTTCAATTTAAGAATGGAGGAAACTGTGTTCTTGGGGACCTTAAGTACTACAGAAATTGTTAGTACCCTTCCCCAGATCTGTGCCTCAACACAATCCTGTCTCGGAGCTCTACGGACAATTGCTGTTAATACACTGTTAACCAGGGCTCTACGCACATTTTTCCCCCCAAGGAGTACAGTGAATGAAAAAATGTGGGAGCACAGTGAAAAATGTTCAAGTAACAGTTTATTAACAAACTATTTATTTCATACATAGTACACGTATACAGTATAAATAAGGGACACATCTGTGCAGCAGCACATACCACCAAAATCACACATTGACCCATGCCTACTAGACGCAAAGGATATCAGTTGTCTAGTTGCTTTTGTATGCGGTCCACGGCAGGAGTGGGATCGAACTCCTCGACAGAAGGCCCCTCCAAGCTGATCCTCATCAGGTCTTTGGTGGAGGAGACCCCAAGGCAGCTTCTTGTCATTCTTAATCCGGTTCAAGCAGAGAAGCCTCGCTCACACTGGGCGGCTGAAATGGGCAGCACCAGCATAAGCTGCACCAACTCCAGTATGTTCTAGGGAAAATATATCTTTCAATTTCATTTAAACTCTTACCATTAACTTATCTAAACCAACCATAGGATACTATACATAACCACTCAGGACTGTTAGTCTACCTTGTAATCGTGCTTGTAGAGGTCTTTTGTCAACATGGTCTCCCACAGGCCACTGTAGGACCACTGTAGAGCAAGTGAGTTTGCAAATATGCGAACATTGTCTCATATGGCAATGCAGTGTCAAATAAATTCTTACCTCTAGAGGCTCCTTGAAATGCCTCATCAGGTCTGCCACATCATCATTGCCAAAGGTGAGAAGGCTGGCCTGGTATTCTGGCCATGTGTCAGGGTTTAGCACTCTGAAAGACTCCACTGGGGTCTGGACACCCTCATCCTTCAGCAAACCACCAAACCTGGCTTTGAGATCATCCACGCCGATGTTGATGGCCGCCTCCATGTGCTGCTTCAGCTGGGGATTGGTGAGGTCCGTGAAGCCTTTCAGATTCCCCTTCAGTGTTATTCCCTTTAACAGAAATAACACACACACACACAATGAAATATTTGGCCATTTGTCTGTCTCCCATTTTTTTTATTTTGAAGACTTCTGCATTTCCCTCATTATCCTCAAATCATTCTGTTGGGCAACGATTACATTGATTCTCACACTGAGAATCTGTCTTAATCATCGATTTCTCTTACATCCTAACAAGCACTCATCCTAACACACCTGGAATCTCCTCTCATCACCCTGCTACTGAGCAAGCATGGTCTGGATCTTCTCCAGCATGCGTCCTGCCTTTGCCCTAAGCTTTAGTGCTTCCAGTCTGGTCACTGTCTTGCTCAACTCTGACATGGCTTGGGGGAGGAAGGTCATTCCTTTGCAGGGTGAGGCTAAGTGAGGATAGCTCACTCAAACATGTCTGTGAGGAAATGGCAGAATACACAAGTGCATTCTCCATGTCCCTCTTTATCTGTTAAGTAGTGAGGAAATAAACAGTCACCTGTCAATTACTTGATTCTGAAAGTTCATTTGAGTCTTGAACTTATTATTATTTTTAATAGTGTGGTATTACATTTCCTGTGTAAAACTGACCTGCTTTGCCCGCCCATGCCGCAGGAACACTTTGAGGGTTCTGTGGACATGGGGGATCCAGCGAGTTCCCTTGACGCTAGACAAATATCCACACCGAGCTCTTGCCCGAGACATAGAGCTCTCGTTTGGATTTTCCGCCGAAGTGATACGTCTTCCATATGAGATTCAGAAGATCGTACACGACAGACACCTTTTGGCTCTTTCTTCTGAATGGTCAGTATTGCCATCTACCCCGAAGGAGATGCACTTCTTCATCCATGACCCTCCGTCCTCCTCTGGGCAAACAGTATGAAATGTGGCCTTGGTGGCATCCAAAACACCTCGAATGACAACACAAATAATTATACAAAAGTATTTCTGACAAACTAAATTCTAACCATTACGAATAATGATTAAACTTGACACAATAATGAAGCCTATAAAGAGAAACGACTTACCAATGGCATGGGAGTGCTCAAGGGTCTGTTGTCCCACCAGGAGATTGACTGGCTTCCCATCCTCCAACAAGCGCACATAGACAATCTCGCATTTGGTGTTGGGTATATCAGTGTCTATTAGAATGACAAGATACTTTGCGGCTTTCAGCTTCGTTGACAGGCTCTCTCTCATTATGTCAGCAATTTGACCGATCATCTCCGCACATCTTACATCATTGTCGTATGTGGGATTAATGTCAACTCCATTTTTGTGGTGGAGTCTAAGCCCAAATTTGACGAAAGGTTCTTCTTTCGAATTGAAGTATGCAATGTATATCTTTATTTTCAGCTGCCTCCTCTTCTCCTCCTCAGATAGCAGCACTTGCCTCCCCATGCTGCTGACACCGTGCTTGATGGTTTCTCCTTTCTCAACAGGTACAGATCTCTGTACTGGATATGCCGCTGCGAGATGTTAGCATAGCGAAAGATATCTCTTTTCAGATGCGGGTTTCCTGACACGAAGGACGAGTTGCCCGCTTGTTTCTGCCCTCTACAATATTTGCAGAACATGATGTTTTCGAACTCTAGCCATGGGAACATTTTGAGCCAATTCGCATTGAATCTATATGTTCTCCCTCCGCCGGCTACAGTGGACATTGAAGTGACAGCAGGGGTCACCGTAGCTTCGCCAATGTTGTTCTCAGCAGCTTCGCCATCGTTGATGTGCTCGTAAATAATTTTTCCGGTTCGCACATATCTATTTTTAGGGGCAAATGTGAGTGAAATACTCGCACTGTAGAGCCCTGTTAACTGTGGGACCTTTATATAAACGTGTGTCTTTCCAAATCATATCTTTTTGGTATTTCGGTTTTCGCTTTGTCATTATGGGGTATTGTGTGTAGATTGATAATGTTTTAAAATCAATTTTTAAATAAGGCTGTAACGTAACAATGTGGAGAAAGTGAAGGGGTCTGAGTACTTTCCGAATGGATTGTATATAGTTGATTTTATTAAAACATTGTCTATATGAAAAAATAACTTGAAATGTGTTTCTACCAATCGATTGGTCGAAAGAACAGACAACTTTTGGTCAACCAATATTTATTTTGTTGTCGGGGACAGCCCTAGTATACATATTCCGGTCTCTGACATTGCTCGTTCTGATATTTCTTAATTTCCTTAATTGTTTATTTTTCTGGATTGTGTTTTTTATTGCTAGGTATTACTGCACTGTTGGAGCTAGAAACACAAAGATTTCGCTGCACCTGCGATTACATCTGCAAATGTCTGTACGCGACCAATAAACTTTGATTTGACATGAAATCAGTCAAAACACCTCAAAGCGAGACCTGGTGTCATCGGATCATTTTTCGTATCAGCAAAAAAACAAAAAGGGAGACAAATATAGCTTTGCTTTCCATTTATTACTTAAAGAACACTTACAGCAAGGAACTTTTCAATGAATCTTAAATATTGAATTCTCAATTGTTAGTGCAATGTGAGGCATGATACCTTCTTCCTTTGAACAATAGTGAATGAAAAAATATGCTGTGTCCACATCAAAAAAAAAGAAAAAAGCAGACCTGAGCTTATAACTTCAAATTATTTTTCAGAAAGATGAGGATGTCTACATTGTCTGGGGAAAGGGTAGAAAGGGTAGACCTCTTTGCAGTCACTATGTCCCCTGCCGTGGAGAACACCCTCTCGCTAGGAATTGAAGTGCCAGGCACAGCCAGGTAGTGTCTTGCCATCATGGCAATGTGAGGGTATTTGCACTCATTGCTTTTCCACCATGCCAGTGGATCACCATCCACCTCTTTGATGGTGTTGGCAAACGTCTTGCCTGTGTCCTTGCTCGCAAAGCTCTCCTTCATGGCCGAATTATTTTGTGGAGGAGATGCCTCTGAGTCTGCTCCTGTCGGCTCAGTGGCTTGACCCTGCAGAAAGAAATGATCTATTAAACTATTTTCATAGAACTATAATTGTGGCAATAATATTTAATAAAAGCCATTATTATTCCATATCAAAAATGAATGATTCTAATAGCAATAGCATAGACTAAGATTAGACTGCAGTATGTTCATTATTTAAGTAATTCACTCTTATTTTTTTTTATTTTTTTACCTCTTCAATGCCCACAATCTCAGTGGTGAGATCACTGTATGTCCTCTGGCGTAGGGCAGGGTCTAGGTGAGACAGGGACTTGGACCTTGGATCCAGTGCAGTAGATCTATGAAGGTAGTCCTGTACATTAGGGGGGTATCTGGGGTTCATGTCCTCCCTAATGGCAGCCCTGACATCTCTAGTGATGGTGCTGTCTTCCTCACTTGGGGCCATGGATTGTAGAATCCTTGTTTTCAGAGGTAGGATCATGGACACAGATAGTTTCACACAGTTTCAGTGCTCAATAGGGTTGTAACTGTTTTGAGGGGTTTGAGCACCTGGAGGACCTCCTCTGCCACTTTCACGTTATCATCAGACAAGGTGCTGAATTTTTTTGTGTATATATACACTGCTCAAAAAAATAAAGGGAACACTTAAACAACACAATGTAACTCCAAGTCAATCACACTTCTGTGAAATCAAACTGTCCACTTAGGAAGCAACACTGATTGACAATAAATTTCACATGCTGTTGTGCAAATGGAATAGACAACAGGTGGAAATTATAGGCAATTAGCAAGACACCCCCAATAAAGGAGTGGTTCTGCAGGTGGTGACCACAGACCACTTCTCAGTTCCTATGCTTCCTGGCTGATGTTTTGGTCACTTTTGAATGCTGGCGGTGCTCTCACTCTAGTGGTAGCATGAGACGGAGTCTACAACCCACACAAGTGGCTCAGGTAGTGCAGCTCATTCAGGATGGCACATCAATGCGAGCTGTGGCAAGAAGGTTTGCTGTGTCTGTCAGCGTAGTGTCCAGAGCATGGAGGCGCTACCAGGAAACAGGCCAGTACATCAGGAGACGTGGAGGAGGCCGTAGGAGGGCAACAACCCAGCAGCAGGACCGCTACCTCCGCCTTTGTGCAAGGAGGAGCACTGCCAGAGCCCTGCAAAATGACCTCCAGCAGGCCACAAATGTGCATGTGTCTGCTCAAACGGTCAGAAACAGACTCCATGAGGGTGGTATGAGGGCCCGACGTCCACAGGTGGGGGTTGTGCTTACAGCCCAACACCGTGCAGGACGTTTGGCATTTGCCAGAGAACACCAAGATTGGCAAATTCGCCACTGGCGCCATGTGCTCTTCACAGATGAAAGCAGGTTCACACTGAGCACGTGACAGAGTCTGGAGACGCCGTGGAGAACGTTCTGCTGCCTGCAACATCCTCCAGCATGACTGGTTTGGCGGTGGGACAGTCATGGTGTGGGGTGGCATTTCTTTGGGGGGCCGCACAGCCCTCCATGTGCTCGCCAGAGGTAGCCTGACTGCCATTAGGTACCGAGATGAGATCCTCAGACCCCTTGTGAGACCATATGCTGGTGCGGTTGGCCCTGGGTTCCTCCTAATGCAAGACAATGCTAGACCTCATGGCTGGAGTGTGTCAGCAGTTCCTGCAAGAGGAAGGCATTGATGCTGTGGACTGGCCCGCCCGTTCCCCAGACCTGAATCCAATTGAGCACATCTGGGACATCATGTCTCGCTCCATCCACCAACGCCACGTTGCACCACAGACTGTCCAGGAGTTGGTGGATGCTTTAGTCCAGGTCTGGGAGGAGATCCCTCAGGAGACCATCCGCCACCTCATCATGAGCATGCCCAGGCGTTGTAGGGAGGTCATACAGGCACGTGGAGGCCACACACACTACTGAGCCTCATTTTGACTTGTTTTAAGGACATTACATCAAAGTTGGATCAGCCTGTAGTGTGGTTTTCCTCTTTAATTTTGAGTGTGACTTAAGGACAATGTCAAATGTGATATAGCGAAGCACCTGAGTGAGTTGGGTACGCAGGTACTTTCCTGAAATTGATGACACAAACAACTGGATTCATTATCCCTTTCATGCCCTGCCTCCAGTCCACTTACCGATATCTGAACAAGAGAGCCTCATTGAAATTGCAACAAGCGGTTCTGTGAAAATGGAATTTAAATCAGAAGCCACTGCCAGATTTCTGGATTGGGCTGCGCTCAGAGTATCCTGCCTTGGCAAATCGAGCTGTTAAGGTACGTGGTTGCAAAGGGCATCAGTGTCTATGTGAGAGTGGTTTCTCGGCATAGCATGAACTCAATACAGGCACAGACTGTGTGTGGAAAATGATTTAAGACTTACACGGAACCCAAACCGGCTGCGCGCGTGCGCCATCGTGCATAAATGTATTTTGTCCCCCTACACCAAACGCGATCACGACACGCAGGTTAAAATATCAAGTGTACTGCATTGACTTGACTGTTTGTCTTTGACACACACGCTTTTGTGTTGTTTCTCAGTCACGTTACACCGTTTTATTGAATGTAATCTTTCTATGATTAGTCCTGTCACAGGTGTAGAATCTTCAAGTCCTATAGTATGCCTTTGCTTTTAACCCCTCGTCATCTGTTCGTTTTTCAGCTGCTCCATCGCTTTTCTAGTGGTCCCTGTAAAGAGAAGTAATGTAATCATATTTCAACTAATTCAGCTCCGTGAAGTTGCCTCGCTCCGCAGTGGTTTTGAAGACTAGTGTTTGCACAAGCCCTTAGCTGTTCTGCAAGAGAGAAAAAAGGAAAGTGAAATGGAATTTGAATTGTGGCTCAGTTTTACATTTCACGCCCACAATCCAAGCTGTGTAATGTGTTTCGACAGGTTCTGTGAGTGATAAAAGTCAACAAAGATTATTGGAATTTGCAGGTGAGACAATTTGCATTGTTGGATTATATTTTTTTTAACATTAGGGGCTGGGGTAATTTGGACATGGCACAGTATATTGTAGAAGATATTAAAGGAATGGTTTCATTATCCAGATTCAGCCACTATTTCTTTGTTCTTCGGTGCTGCGCTCAGATCTCAGGGCATAGTGGCTTTTCCTTTGTCTCAGTGGAAACAAGGGAACCGATGGTAGAGGAAGCCAGTTGGATAATATTACCTCAGTTATGGAGAGAATGAGAAATTTATGTTTTGGGAAATTAAAAAACGTCTCTCTCACAAGACTATACTGTATGATTAGCCTAGTTTGAGTGTTGGCTCAGCATAAAATCTTTCTTTAACTACACAGTGTTGACCACTTTCAACCATTGCAGTTTCTTAAGTAGCTGACAAGCAGGGTGTGCTTTACCTGTTAAAACAGACTTCTTTATCTTCCCCCTCCCCATGAGCACTGATCTTAGCATAATGGAAAAGTGAAACTAATAGCACTTATTGGGGATCCACCTTATTGCATAAACACAGCATTGGGTAGTCTTAGATCGCTCTCTAAAGAGCGTGAAGGGTTCTCCCGAGGAGAAGGTTGTGACGCCACTAAGTACGGCCGAGGGGAGGTCCCGAGGGGGACAGAGATTTTTGCGTGTTTGAACACCTGTAACTGCCATTTTCTGAAATCTAGAGCAAAAAATTATATATAAAAAAAAAAAAAAAATATATATATATATATATATATATATAAAAAAAAACAAGAGTAGATTGGATAAGGTTTGACATGGCCTAAGCCAGGGATCATCATTTATTTGTATTATTTTTCATGAGTGGGTGGTGGGGAGCCGAAACAATTTGTACTGCAAGAAGCCTGGACAGATATAATGTTTGACTCAAACGAAATCATTTCAAACCTTGCTTACCTTTTTCGTATATGATCACGTGTCTCTTTTATTATGTATGGGAATACTTGTACAGATTTCCAGAATGTAAAATCAATTGGAGCTGATATCCTGGTGTCTTTTATGTCCAACAATGAAAATGCTACATTTGTTTGTTGTTGCTCAGAACTTGGGGTGGGGGCAAATAAAACACACCAGTTGGGGAACCCTGGCCTAAGCCATTTCTCACAGCCAGACAGCCTATTTTCACACAACACTGACTCCTTCATCCTCAACTCCATTTTCCTCCTCTGCATCTATCCTGTAGGTGATGTGCCATGTGAATGACTGAGAACCACCATGAAGCCCTCACACAAGCTGCTGTTCGTCCTGTGCCCCATGCTGGTCGTGGGCTTCATCTACTACTCCTCTGGGAAGCTACACCTGCACGTATGGGGCCAGAAGCCACGTGAGTTACACTAGACAGCCTACGCCTCTCTCCAATCATCCATCCCTTCGCCTGTCTATTTGCTAGACTGCTGGTCTGCCTCTTTTTCAATTGACTTGCTTTTCAGTCTGTTGATTTACCTGTCTTTGTATGTCTCCTTGTCGGTCAAGCTACTGTCTCTCCGTCTGTCAACCTGTGTGCTTGTCAGTCAGTCCATTGTTCACGGATGGTCTGTCAGTTTGTGTGTCAAGTCTTCCTCACTTCCTGTTGTCGTTTCGGACCACAAGCGTATCTCGATTTGCCCGCTAGTCCCAACAGTCAATGCCTCCCCCGGTCCCCTTGGGAGAGCTTAATTAGAGTTGATGTACAGCCGCTCAGACTCCCTGTCTGACTTCCTGCTACTAGAGAGGATTGCAACAGACCTTGCAAGACAAGTCTAGCTGTTTGCTATATACTGTACATGTATTACTATTCCCTAGGTAGCCCATTTCTCTCATTCATTTCCTGTAGTTGACGAGGACTACATTTCCACCTGGACGGTACTTCTACAGCCGGGTTTTCTAACTGGCGGACCTCAGGTTTTATATATTTTTTCTGTGCAAAAGACATTTAGATTTTTACAATTTTGTTAGACATAAGACTGTAAGAACACCAGGAAATCATCTCCAAGTGATTTTAATTTTGTAAATCTGTTTACAAATGTAAGCAAGGTTTGATATGATTGTTTTATGCAAATATTATATCTGTTTGGGTTTCTTGCGGTCAATTTGCCAAATTATTTGTAATCATGTTCCGGCCCCCCGACCATCCTCTGTGGTCAGTGCCCGAACCCACCTGGCAGTTCTGGATACTGGCTGGTTATGAATCAGGGTGATGGAGAGGGTTACGTAACGGTGGAAAATCTGAAACCTGACAGGGCGTGGATGGTGGGGTGATGTTTCACTAGTGCGGGTCCCTGAAACTGTTCTTTGTAACCAGTAGAGGGGGCTAAAAGATTCCCAATAAACATTCCCTGGAAATATTTGAACTGGCAGGCGGAGGTGTGTTTCATATCAGCAGGGAACACTGTATTTGTGCTTCTCAGTGGAAAGGGTTTTTGTTTTGTGCTTTAGACTATGTTTGCCTCTGAGAAACATGTAGCCGGAGACGTTGTGTTGAAGGAAGCTTGAGGGGCTACAAGAATATCAGTTTGACACTTCAAGTTTTGGGGTCTTGTCCACCGGAGGGTACAGTAACAGCACAGTGAGACAGGCGTCCGAGAGGGGACGCCTAGCTTTTGGATGCCATCCTAAGTATCGGACTTCCTCAAGTAACTTGTCTTAATCTTTGTATACTCCTCCCATTTAAATTAGTCATAAACATTGGAATTTTAGATAGGTGTGCTCCTTCAAAGAAACTTATTTGAGTCTTTCATTTCACTCCTCTGAAGATGTATTTTTTTTTGTCATTCGAGTTATTCCAAAATAATGAATTAGTTATTTGAAATATATTCAGAAATGATTTATGAGGGTTCCGAAGTCACTGTTTCCAATTATATTTCTCACAACACCAAGATGGCAAATATTTATTCCAGAAAAATACTATTTGGGAGTTGGAGCTTTTTGCACGCTGCTGCCAGATGTTGAGGTCCCGATTTTGTTTTGTTTGTCCAAGAGGACAGGTAGCATGTTCGTAAGTCCCTTTTGTGTGCTCTCCCAAACTCTGACCTTGTGATCTGTTAATTCACCAGAGAGAGTCAAACAGGATAATCCCTGTTCTACACTTTTGAGGTATTCTACTCTGGGAGTCTGAGTCACCGTTGGTATCCAAGGTGGATACGCTTTTAACTACTGTTATGTAAATATGTATCCTTACAGTGAATAGGCTAAATTTTATTTTGGCGTTTGTCGTTATTTTGGCTAACACTAAACTGGTGTGTCACAAACCCTGAAATGGTCAACCGAGCAGGTAGGCTATAGGGCTGAGTCCTCATGTTTGAACCCTGATTGAAAGGCTATTTTGGCTTTTAACATGACCTACCTGACCCCTTGAACTTCAAACAAGTTCATATGAATGTTTTCATTCCCGCTGTGGCAACTCGAGAGGATGTTTGACACTTCTGAAGTTGCCGTGACAAGACCCCTGTGTGCATCGCTTTACACCGTCAATATTTAGGGTCCCCGGTTCCCCTCTCTGATTTCATTACTCTCAAGGATTAGAGCAATGATGCCCACATTGCCCATATACTACACTTGTTTATAGTGTCAGGAGACTGAGCCCCCCCCTCCCAAGTCCATTTGCACATCACTGACTAAGGGGTCTTTATTCATCTCTCATAAAGATGCCTTGGCTGGATTTGAGTGAGTGCTTCAGTTTGACAGTCAGTCTGCATCCGTTTAATATCAGAGCCTCTCGAGGCCTGTAAGTGGTCCTCCACTACAGACAAATGTAATGAGCCGTGACAACCGGAAACGGTTTGACGGTGTGCAGTAGGAAGTGAGAGCATTAGCCTCTGTTGACTTTTGTATGATTAAGGCTTAGTTAGCATTGGAGAAGAGGACATCTTGACATGTTATCGTTTCTCCCAGCCCTCATCGCTTCTGTCTGCCACCCTCGGCACTGTCACGCAGGTGTGACTGAAAGTGGACACTCAGTTTTTGTCTGTTGGTACATCACCCAAGGGTGTCGACTGTGAAAGACCACACCTGTGTTTGGCGTATAACCAATTTGTGGTTTGCGTCGGCGACAATCTATGCAGCACATTAGCCACCTGTGGCTTCATACACGGCTTTTGTTCTTTCTACACAGCTAGGTTTTTATCTAGGCAAGGCAGCAAGCACGCTTGGCCTTATGGTTACAATTAGTTTAGTTTCTAATTGGGAATTGTATTTGTTAACACGGACTTGTTGTACCATTTGAGAGAGAGTTTGGTTAAAATGCCAGTTTATGGCATAGGTATGTGCATCTTTCCCTTCTATATATCTGCTTTCCATTACCGGAAAGATATGTTTTAGTTTGAAACAAATCAATGCGATATGAGGATTTGTTGCATAAACACATTAATTTCCCATTCTAAATTCAAATCTGCTGCTGATGGAGCTCATGAGCTGGGCCTCTGAGCTGGATCTGTCTGAGCTGACTTCTCTCTCTTTGTGTGTGAGAGAGAATTATGTTTGTCTATGGTATGTACTATGTAGACGCCTGATTTGAGCCATAAGAGAGACTAGGCATCTTCCGCTCCACTATCAGATTAGGGGACGCAGTAATGTTCCCCCGACCCAAGGTTCTGAAATCCCATCATCCACTAATTAACTTGTTAACTTGGCAGATTTTAATTGAGTTGGAAACAATGATGCATCTGCAACAATCAACTATCATTCTGAAGACTAAGATGCCTAGTTTATGGCACAGTGTCTTATTTTAAATACGTTTGATCTTTTTTCCTGAATTGTGTACATTTTCACCTCAGATTCTTATTACCCAAATGTGTCCGGATTAAATTTCTAGTAATTTTATCCAATTTTACATTTAGATTTTTTGTTGTTGTTGAATAAAACACAGTTGCTGTAGTTTGTCCATAAACCATAATGTTATGCTACTTGAAGTTTACATTAAACTATAATATTTATTACATAAAAACATTGTCTGTGGACATGTTTCTCAATACCGTCATTGCTGTAAAAACTCATAATTTTTTAAATAAAATTGTAGTCACCCATGATGCATCCTCTAGAGCAGGTATTCCCAAACATTTTCAAACAGTCCACGTATGGCCCTGTTGGGAAATATACATTTGGGTGAGGTTTCTTTCCCGCCCAAGTAGCCTCGTTTCACTGCCAAAAATAAAATGAAACCATCTAGTGTTCAGCGAAATTAACAACACAATGTCAAATACAGGTAGCCTAGTCAAATAATTAACATCCAATCACATTAACCGTTACTCTCTCATGGGAATTACACTAACGGTCCGTATGTAGCCAAACGTAGCTGCTGCTCATGTTGGTATCTGTACTGATGGCGCAAAAGCCATGACAGGGTGACATAGTGGAGTGGTAACGCACGTGCAAGCAGTTGCTCCCGACGCCACTTGGGTATACTGCAGCATCCACCGAGAGGCTCTTGCTGCCAAGGGAATGCCTGACAGCTTGAAAGACATTTGATACTACAGTGAAAATGGTTGACTTTGTTAAAGCAAGGCCCTGAACTCTCATGTATTTTCTGCACTATGCAATGGTATGGTCAGCGACCATGTGACACTTTTTCAACCTACAGAAGTGCGCTGGTTATCAAGGGGCAAAGTATTGACACTTTTTTTTTGAATCGGGAGACGAGCTTAAAGTTTTCTTTACTGACCGTCATTTTCACTTGTCTGACCGCTTGCATGATGACGAGTTTCTCACACGACTGGCCTATCTGGGTGTTTTTTTTTTTTTTTTTTTTCTCAGCTGAATGATCTGAATCTAGGATTACAGGGATTCTCCGCAACTATATTCAATGTGTGGGACGAAATTGAGGCGGAACCCCTCGGCAACATTCCGCTGAAAAGGCAGCGCGGGAAATTCAAAAATATTTTGTTGGGAATATGTAACTTTCACACATTAACAAGTCCAATAATTCAAATGAAAGATTAAACATCTTGTTAATCTACCCATCGTGTCCAATTTCAAAAAGGCTTTACAGTGAAAGCACAACATATGATTATGTTAGTTCAGAGCCAAGTCAAAATAACACACAGCCATTTTCCAGCCACAGATAGGAGTCACAAAAAGCAGAAATATAGATCAAATTAATCACTAACCTTTGATCTTCATCAGATGACACTCATAGGATATCATGTTACACAATACATGTATGTTTTGTTCGATAATGTGCATATTTATATCCAAAAATCTCAGTTTACATTGGCGCGTTACATGCAGTAATGTTTTGATTCCAAAACATCCGGTGATCTTGCAGATAGCCACAGAAATCCCAGAAATACTCATAATAAACATCGATAAAAGATACAAGTGTTATCCACAGAATTGAAGATATACTTCTCCTTAATGCAACCGCTGTCAGATTTTTTTTAAAAATCACGGAAAAAGCATAATCTGAGTTAATTTGGTTCAGTTTGGGGTCTGCGGATCGATGCATCTTAAACATTTGAATTGGGGACTGGTGTGTACCGGTGAATCGTTACGTCCCTAGTATGGCCGTTTTGGTGCAGTCTCCACTTAAATACTAAGCTAGTACCAAACAAAATCCAGGGTTTGCCTGCCTAGAATAGCCATGCCTCCTGCTTTGCTTTAATGATCAAACAGAATACAATTCATGACTCCCGTCTCATTGTTCAGCAGAGGTCTGTTGGTTGTGCTTGATCATCAGCAGTTGGATAAAAGAACACGACAGCTGTCCTCTGCTTATTTTGATAGAGGAATTTTTTGTTGCTTGTGAAGACATGGGATGGTTCTGTTTGAACCTGATCCTCGGTATGCAAGAGTTCGCCATATTTATCTCTTAGAAATATAAATTAAAAAGACAAATCTGTAAGGGGAAGTGGAAAGGAAATGTGGACCTGTTGCCAACTGCTAAAGATAACAAACCCTCATAAACAGGGCAGGGGAATTCAAAGGTCAGGGTGGGTCCGCAGTTAATTGAATTAAGTTAAACAGTTTTACACGGCCTGATAGGCAATGGTTACATTTATAAGCCCTCCGTAATGGGCCAGTCCAACCTGCCTGAAAGTCACATGGACTTTAGGAGTAGTCTCCTCTGTCTTGAGAATATTTTGTAGGGCAAAAAAAACTATGTTCACTTTGAGCCCAAGCTGTGTCTCTGTGCATTCGTTTTCTATCCGTCTCTGTGCTTGTTTATGTGCTTGTTTATCTGCTCTGTCTCCCAGGCCTACTCTTCCTTTTCCTGTTGAGCCCTCTTGGTCTCAGTTGCTCCAATAGCTCACCGGCGATGGCACGAGTGAGCTGCCATTCTGGCTCCTCTGATGTCCTCTAACCCATTTTGTTTGCAGAGATTGATTCGGAGCCCACTCATATTCCAGTCTAAAGGTCAAAGCACCACAGGTAGAGGCGCTAGCCCTCTTTCATTGGGTGACAGTGTGAAAGTGGCGCAATCAGGATGCTTAGGGGCTCACGTTGGAACATCAACAACTTTCTGCTAACACTACAACAAAAGCCTTGCGTTTTATCCTCTCCTTATGTCTTTCTGAAGAGAATGTACTCATTCACTCTTTACTGTGGTCTTTGCTTGTACTGTTCAGAAACCACAATAACAAACACTAAAATAACCGGGAAGGTGCATTTCATATATATATATATACACACACACTACCGTTCAAAAGTTTGGGGTCACTTAGAAATGTCCTTGTTTTGAAAGAAAAGCCATTTTTTTGTCAATTTTTTAAATAACATCAAATTGATCAGAAATACAGTGTAGACATTGATAATGTTGTAAATGACTATTGTAGCTGGAAACGGCAGATTTTTAATGGAATATCTACATTGGCGTACAGAGACCCATTATCAGCAACCATCACTCTTGTGTTCCAATGGCACATTGTGTTAGCTAATCCAAGTTTATAATTTTAAAAGGCTAATTGATCATTAGAAAACCCTTTTGCAATTATGTACTGATTAAAGAAGCAATAAAACGGGCCTTCTTTAGACTAGTTGAGTATCTGGAGCATCAGCATTTGTGGGTTCGATTTACAGGCTCAAAATGGCCGGAAACAAAGACCTTTCTTCTGAAACTCGTCAGTCTATTCTTGTTCTGAGAAATGAGGGCTATTCCATGCGAGAAATTGCCCAGAAACTGAAGATCTCGTACAGCGCTTTGTACTACTCCCTTCACAGAACAGCGCAAACTGTGCTTTTCTTTAAAAAAACAAGGACATTTCTAAGTGACCCCAAACTTTTGAACGGTTGTGTATATATAAAACTTTGGGTACTAATGCCACTAACCTCTCCTCCTCCTCCTCCTCCTCCTTCCTCCTTGGCTGCGGACACTGTTTGCCATGGTAACCCCCACCGACTGGGTCTATCTGACCCTCTTGTGTTTCAGAGTTGGAAGCGGACATTTCTCTCACCGTGGGACGAATAGTAGGCCCAGGTACAAACCTTTCCAACCTTTCCTCTCACCCCTCTTCAACAATACACTTCCAAGTGCCTCCTGAAAAGCATATTATACCTCAGCGGCCGTGTTTGGGGGGGGGGGGGGGTGTTCCTCATCTCTTAAAAGTTCACGCTTCTTTTATTTTGTGCCAATAGAGCTTCTCTGCAGTCGACATCATCCCAATTAGAAAGTAAAATGCTTACATGGAACATGTCGTGGTATTCAAAGGCAAGCAGGGGAAGATGAAACGATCAGTAAATCTGGTCTTTGATAGACGGTATTACAGAGTAGGACAGTTTTACATTTGATAGTCGCTGCTCATCGTTATTGGACTGTGTCGCCTCCCAACATCGTGCATGGCCAGACTCCCTGCAGGGCTCTGTGTCGCTGCCCACTGTTTTTACAAAGGGCCCCACACTTGGCACCCTTTTCCCTGGAAAGGGCTACTGAACATGCTCCCAAACCGTTTTTGAAAGGCGTCCTATTGAGATGGGATGGCGAGCGAGCCATTTGTTTTACAGGTAAATGTGGCACCATCTCTCTCCAACCTTTTGAACCCAGTCAACAACCACGCATACCCTAGACATTTGGATGGACCCCAGACACTGGTGAGTGGGTGAGTTTCAGCCGGCCTGATCCAAAAAGAGCACAACTGTAAGCTGCACGTAGACTCCTCTCGACTTTGACCACATATCCCCAAACCCAATGTGGATGGAGCAAATAAAGCACAGCTCAATTATTCATGTCGCTTGTATTAAATGTGATTCAACAGCGCCCTCTGTTGTTGATCACCAGGAGAGTGCCTCTGGATCAGTCACGGAAAAGGGGCATAAAGTAAAGGTTAGGCGGCAACACAGAGTCTGAAGGCATCTGGCGCTCGGTGGTTTCAGTGGCCAAGGTTTGTGCTGTACAGGCAGGGTCCTGCTGCTTTCTCCACTCAGCTCAGGAGGCTACAACATGCTTCCTTCCACCAACACACACTCATAGCCGCTGCATTAAAACCCATGCCCCCATCCACCCGTTCCTCTCTCTCTCGCTCTCTTTCTCTCCTCTAGCATCCCCCTGAAGGCGTAGCACAACCACAGGAGTGGTGAGAACTGCTTCCCTTTCACCCTTTTCTCCCCAATTGCTAATTGTATTGTTTTGATGAGGTGTCATTTATGTAACAGGCATGTTTTGAAATGGCTGTCCTTTTCATGTTTATTGCATCACAGATATAGCCTATAGTATTTACTGGCTTCATCGGAAGATGCTGTTCAGTTGTGAGTAATGGTAAACATATGGATAATTGAGGAACTGTAGTAGCTTTTAGAGATTCACTAGTAACGTACTGTAAGTCTTTGCTGTATTTCAGAGACATGGCGAAATGTCAATACTTCAGTAACAGTTGGTTCCAGAGACCTGGAGCATTCTGTAGAGCTAACGGTTTGACAGAATGACATATAAACTAAGTTAGCATGCCTCGTAATAGATTGCCGTCATGCCGAGTCACGTCCAGGTCACAATGCTGGATACATGTGTACACAAACGGACTGAAGTGGAATTCAAATAACTGTCTTGCGGAATTAATTTCCATGTTGAAGGACACGCTATTACTAAGCTGTTAACAGTTTTCTCTTGTCTCAGGGGAAAACAGCAGGTAGATATTTTTAAAGGCACATTTGGCTTGTGCTTCTTTCCCCCTCTACTGAAAAAGCCTAACCGCCAACTACGCTTGAAACGGCACCTATGGACCCGACCCCACATGGTCCTCCTCCATAGGTGAACCACAACTGCTGTTTTTAACTTATCATTTGGACTTGAACCTCAGCGAGAATGTTTTTGGCTGGCTTTCCTTAACACCCCTGCTTATTTGACCGGCCGCAAAAAAAACCCCGCTCTCTAACCCTAATGCTTTCAACCAAGTGTTTTGCTTTTGTTTCTTTTTTCTTTATGAAAATGCACAGGCTGTTTACTTGGCGAGAGATGTACAACTACATTCAACATGAGGATGGATGATCACTCTGTCTCCCGTGTATGGGACGAGTCCTAGTTCACAAGCGATTTTGACTCCTGTTTGTTCATTTCAGTTTTCTCTCTTTCTAGTGTACGATAAGCAGGGCTTTCTGCTGAAGCTGGATGGACAGTTGTAAGTAAAACGATTTTTTTGGTACAATGTTTTTTTTTTTAAGTACAATTTTATCATTTTAAACCAATAGGGTTTGGTTACTCATCTCCAATTGATTGTTGTAGCTGGTTTTCCGAGGCTATTTTTTTTTAGGAATGGGCTTAGCTATAACCAAGACGTCTCCCCTCATAAGAATGGGCTGTATTCAGTTTAAACAAAAACAAATCAGAAACTGAACTGGAGATGGTGTCCTGAATATTAGTTGTATTGTTAGATTGACTCTGGTTCTTAGATTACATGTAGCCCAATAGATGTAATCAATGGGATAATTAGTCAAATGTGACATTGAATTTGTGATTTATTAATCTCACATCCATCAGTCCATTCAAATAAACATTCATTGGGATTATTTTGGCCAATTTGACACCAAGCAGGTGTGCTGGGTCGAATTGTAATGGCCATATGAATCTCTATATGGCTAATGAGTGTCAAGGTTTGTTTGTGGGTTAAATGGAGGTAGGTGTTGGTTCTGGCTTATATGCAAACTTGAGTAATTGTATTCTGTTGGCCTGAGAGCTCAGCTATGTATGTGTGTGTGTGTTGCACTCCTACTGTAAACTTTCATAGGAGGCCTCAGTCCCTCGTCCCCTAGCTCACAGGCCATATTCTCATCATCACTCCGGCCTCTGAGGGCATATCTGTCCTCCCCATACATTCACACTATAAGCACAACGTCAGGAGAAGGGTTATGCTGGTTCTTATCTGGGGCTGCTAATACAACTGCCTGCAGCAGTGGCCACCAATTCTGATCACTCCCTCTGACTTAGCAAAGATAGCACGTCAGCAAGAGACCCCAGTCCACTCCAGCTACAGCCTGTCCATCCACGCCCCTCCTCCCCCCTGCCATACCCCCCCATCTTATCAACACTGACTCGGTGTGTGACAGATAGGCCTCCCATAACGCTGGGACCTCCTCCTTTCCCCCTGTTTATTTGAACTAGTCTCATGCCATATAGCAGGTAATTAATGAGTATGATCGCAGTGAGGAGGAGATACAAGGGGCTGGTTTGAACTTGAGCTTCTTAGTCCCTACTTTACCTTTTAAATCGGACAGGACCAGCATAGGACGGGCTTAAGGGGACATATCAAACTGTTTTTAGTTCTATCTTCCAGGGAGAACTTTGTCTAAATTGGATTATGTGTAGAAGTGCAAACACTGCTTGTTATCAGGTCACGTTGTTCTCAGTCTCATCTAATCCCCTTTATCCTCCCCTCTTGGTGCCACTAACAGGCCGGCGGAGTTGGCGTACAAGTATGGCAACCTCAGCGAAGGAGTTTGCAAGCCGGGCTACGCAGCGGCCAAGATGACCGCCATCTATCCAAAGTGAGCAAAACTCCTTCTGTTCTCTCCAGGGTTTGATTAAAGTCATTGGGTGCATCTCAAGGGTCTTAAGAGGCTTCCTCTCCTTGTCTCCACCCCTTTTGTACTTTGCACTGACTTGAAAACTTGGGGCGGCAGGTAGCCTAGTGGTTAGAGCGTTGGGCCAGATCGAATCCCCGAGCCGACAAGGTAAAAGTCTGTCGTTCTGCCTCTGAACAAGGCAGTTAACCCACTGTTCCTAGGCCGTCATTGTAAATAAGAATTTGTTCTTAACTGACTTGCCTAGTTAAATAAAGGTTAAACTAAAATCAACTAAAAAAGTTGTAAGATGAAGGCAAATTCACAGTAGGCATATGCCATAGTTCAGTTCAGTTCAGTTCAATGGAGAGGAGATGAGGAAAGGCAGCCACTTTAGATTATTGAGACGCTCCCCTGGAGACGTTACGTCATTACTCCAGCCAGCATGGCCTACGGGGAACAGCTCGTAACATAAAAGCCCCACATTTCCACACAATCTTTTAGGTTTCAGTCATGTTTCATTCATTAATTTCCTCACCACAAACTTCATACCATTTCCTCGTCAGCCCTCCGAGCACAAAAGCATCTCTGTTGGGAGAGCGTAACCCCCCCCATCCTCTCCCCATTTGAAATGGTCGCAAGTGATGCCTCAGAGGCTTATTGTCGGAGGGGCACCGACTTCCTGTCCAGGAGGGCATGACTCATCACTTCCTCCTTCAAACACAATCCACGGAACACTTGACGGCCCTCCGTGATGTCACTGGGCCTTTGATGCCATCCCTCGACCCTTCTCTCCAGCCATAGGTCATTATTCCATGAGGCCTCATCAGCTATGGCCAATAGAGGAACATTTTCCACATAGCAGAAGATTTTCCCAAGGCATCTTACTCAGCTGCTCCTAAATGTGGAAGATGGTGACTCCATCTTAACATACGATGAGGTTGTGTTGATGTATAGTCTGAAAAGATGGCTAATTGTGTCTCATAAAGCTCATATTCGCTTAGACCAGCAATGACTGACAGCTTTATTAAAGATATCCTGATATTTCTTGTATTCTGTGTGTTATACTTTCTGAACCGAAAATACTGGCATTTTTTGTGTAGATAACAGATTTTCGTATGGAAACCCAAAGGGGCCGTTGAGGCGTGTTACACAAATAGGCTTATGATTATTATGACTAGAGAGAAAAGGGCTTACTTGGAAGAGCTACGCTGGGGCTCTGCTAAATTAGAGCAGTCGTTAAAAAAGCCGCCTGGTTTCCAGGGAACTGCCCTCCCAACTAGGAGGCTGTGTGTTAACGATGTCTCCCAACCACTTCTTCTAATCAGCCACACGTTTTCAGATCAAAGTTCCCTACAACAGCGAGCACCTGCTTGGGACCGCATTGATTACTACCACGTTCACTTCAGTCACACACAGTTCAATTAGCACTATTAATGGCTTAGAGTGACAAAGTTGGGTGTATCTGTTAGATGTCCTGGAGTTTGAGGTTTGTGATGGGGGAAAGCAAAACGTGATTGGTCGTACATGACATGTACAAACACAGATGCCAAACAGCTTGACTTTTCCCCCCAAAAAATTGTTACAGCCTGAATTCAAAATGGATTCAATATTTTTTCTCACCCATCTACACATAATACCACACATTTTTTAACATTCACACCCGTGATTCAATACACCTTTGGCAGCGATTGCAGCTGTGAGTCTTTCTGGGTATGTCTCTAAGAGCTTTGCACACCTGGATTGTTTAATATTAGTACATTATTCTTTTGAAAATTCGTGCTCTGTCAAGTTGGTTATTGATCATTGCTAGACAACTGTTTTAAATCTTCCTATAGATTTTCAAGCCGATTTTAAGTTTAAACTTTAACTTAGCCACTCGGTAACATTCAATGTGGTCTTGATGAGCAACTCCAGCGTATATGTGGCCTTGTTTTAAGTTATTGTTCTGCTGAAATGCAAATTCATCTCCCAGTGTCCAGTGGAAAGCAAACTCCATTCTTATTTTTTATCTCTCTAGTCCTTAACGATTACAAGCATACCCATACCATGATGCAGCCACCACTATGCTTGAAAATATTGAGTTTGTTACTCAGTAATGTGTTATATTGGATTTGCCCCAAACATAACTTTTTGTCCTGAATACAAAGTGTCAGTGACACAATCTCAATTTAATCCATTTTAAATTCAGGCTGTAACACATTTTTTTTGTGAAAAAGTCAAGGGGTGTGAATACTTTCTAAACGCACTGTATGTCTGTAAACGGCTACCTCTTCTTGGCCACTTTTCCATGTAAAGCCACTCTCATAGAGGAGTGGCAACCCCAGCTCTGTTATCCAGATCTGAATCCCATCTTTGGTCTCATGGCCAAATTGGATAATAATGCATGTAAACATGTAGCTAGCATTTTCTTTTTGGCAAATTACATTTTGGCATAAATTCATTTAGTCTGTAGTAAAAACAACTGATGGTTATTTACTTGGCCAGATCCCTTAACCTCCTGAATTTGAGGTCCCTCCCTAATCATCTCCATCCTCCATGTTTGTCCTCTTCCAAAAGGCCCTGCCCAGTGGAATCCAATTTATTTTCAACGCTTCCCCTCCCCTCACGCCAAACTGTTTGTATTGGAGCTCTAAATCAAGTGTTGGCGGTGAACTTGGGCGGTGCGGTTATGAAAATATGGCCCCCAGTGAGAGGAAATGAGCACAATGTGCCTGGGCCTCCTGTTTTGGGAGCACTCTCTCTTTAAGACAAGCAAACTATCCCCTGTCTGTCCATCCATAGGCTAGGATACTCTTGACAGTCCCAGTTATTTAATGCCCGGCTCGGCCCCTGAAGCCACACGTTCATGAGTCACGGTTTGTTTTGGCAAGGGTCTTGGCCCGTCTGTTTCTGTCAGGTGATGTGTGGAGAGAGAGCCAGACATGACTGTTTACTCTTTTTCTTTCTTGGTGCATCAAGTGCAATTAAGGAGTTTGGAGAACGAGGACAAGTGGCTCCTCTTGTAAACCGTGTTTGCTCATTTGAGTTCAGATACGATTAGTAGGATGTGAAGTTTGGTGACCTGATAGCGGAATCGGATTTATTTGGTGTTAGTAGCCATCTTGACTGGGTGCGCTGTGGGCAGCCGTAACTAATTGTTGGTTAAGACAACCCGTGGATGTAGACGCAGGTTAGCCTAGTGAAGCCAGCCTGAGTTCCTCCTCCAGATGTTGTTGTGGTTTGCGTCCCAGGCCTGTGTGAGTTGTAGAGAACGTCTTGTTGCTGTCAGTGTAAACACCACGGGGGCCTCGCTGTGTAATCACAGCGAACTAGTAGTCTCGCACACTAACACTCGCTCTCACATTGGTCCTCTATGCTGTGTAGGTTTTCATAGGACGCAAAAAGATTTTTCCTTGTTAAAATGGGCTTACAATATAGTATAGCATGTAATGTTTATCCATACACATTTTTATGACTAGAGTGACCTAAATCTAATCTCATATTACTTTTCTACCACAACCACATTTTTCAAAAGAGCTACTAATCATACAAAGAATTTCTCCACAAGAATCACTTCTGACATATAAACCGTCCTAGAACCAGTAATACCCTTGTTTAAACCCCAATCTGCGAGCGTGTTGTGAGTACCTTAAGTGCGAGCTGTAGAAGTGGAGTGTTGGAGGCGTGGGCTTGTTAAACGAGGACCCTGGTGCTCTCCCCAGCGAGACAGCGGGTCATAAAAACAGACATCCATCGTCCAGCCACACTTCCAGAAGCAGAACGTACAGCCCGGGTCTGAGGCCTGACCAGGGGAAGTGGCTCTTTTTTTTTATTTGAGAGGAGTGCTTTATCAAATAGTGGTTGGTGTAGGAGCACTTTGTTCGTGCACCGGCTGTTTTTGCAAACATTACAAATCAACACTGCCTACTTTAATTTCCTCGAAACATCCCTTCCCAAATCGTCTGGGACAGATAAACACTGACATCAGGACATGTATACCCAGACTGTGTCAAGAATGGTTTCGGCCTTTTCCTGGGAAGAAACATTGTCCATAAGAGTACATGTAGCAGACTTGTTCTCTATTTTCCTCTCTTCCTTGAGTCAACCCATTTTGCCCCCTGTGTGAACGGGATGGGTTCGGTGAACGGGGGAGTGGAAAAGTGGGATGACGCAGTTAGATTGATGAGTGGAACAAGCGTCTCCTCTTACGGCCCAGTGTCTTTAACTCCTGGCGGGGAATTAACACCAGAGCCCCAGGGTCACGGAAGAGTTAAGTGGGGGCCATGGGCTTCTAGGGAGGAAGAAACGCTTTTAGAAAGAAACTGTCAGCTTCTAAGTTAGTGTCCAGAGAGACATCAGGGTTGTGCACACCCAGACCCACGTACTCTGCTTGATAACCTAATACACAGGTGAGTGAGTTATCAGGTAAACTCTGTTGCTCATTGGCAAGTCTCAATTCAACTTGATGAACACAGCAATCGATCTATGGTGAATATCTCACTAAACATTATCTGGCGCAGGAAAGGGCTCGCTTTTGAACTCTGCATCTAGAAATGAGAGGACATCGCAACACAGTAGGCCTATTTTGGTTACCTTGAGTCATGCTGGACTTCTCATGAGTGGACAGACAAACTGTTTTACAAGTTTTATAGTATTTGACTTCAATTAAATGCAGTCTCAAATGTCCGCCTGGCCCTTTTTAATAGCCGGGCACACGTTTCAGCAAATAAACACGTTTTCAAATAACCGCTGGGTTTAAAATAATTATTTACGAGGTTACAATGGACACAGCTCTGATATTCCCACGGTCATGTGCATTAAACATACATTTTTTATTCTGGCATTGTTGCTAGCCGTTGCGTCCCTGTCCCTAATTTTTTTTTTCTCGAGCTCTCCATGGTGCTGAAGCGCAAAATCAGGTGTGTATGATAGGCAGCCTAGTCTGCACGTCTGATCTGTGATGTATTTGTTGTTTTAATGTTTATACAGGTCATACGGGTCACAATAAATAGTGTGGTAGTCTTTTCAATATTTTATTGAGCAAAAGCTGTGTGTATCATTAGCGGGACGCCGGTGAAATTGGAGTGCGCAATTTCCGGTGAAATTGGAGGGCGCGCAATTCAAATAAATAATCGTAATATTAAACATTCATGAACATACAAGTGTCTTATATCATTAAAAAGCTTAAATTCCTGTTAATCTAACTGCGTTGTCAGATTTCAAAAAGGCTTTACGGCGAAAGCATACCATGATTGTCTGAGGACAGCGCCCCACATCAACATATTTTTTTAACCAGCACAGGCTTCACAAAATTACAAATAGCGATTTTAAATAAATCACTTACTTTTGAAGATCTTCCTCTGTTTGCAATCCCAAGGGTCCCAGCTACAACATGAATGGTCGTTTTGTTAGATTAAAATCCTCCTTTATATCCCAAAAAGTCAGTTTAGTTGGCGCCATCGATTTCAGTAATCCACTCGTTCAACATGCAGACAAAGGAGTCCAAAAAGCTACCGCTAAACTTCGTCCAAACAAGTCAAACGACGTTTTTATTTAATACTCAGGTATCCTAAAATGTATAATAAAGTATAATATTTCATACGGAAAGTAGTATGTTCAATAGGAAAGTAAAATTAGTAAGCGCGCGCCCTCCTCCTCATGCGCTGAAAGACTGATATTGTACCGGTGGTCTCTTCACCAAAACTCCAAATACTTGTTTGTTTTTCCCCCAAAAAAGCCTGAAACCTCGAATAAAGACTGTTGACGTCTAGTGGAAGCCATAGGAATGGCAATATGGCAGACAGATTTACATAGAAACCCATAATAAGAGCCTGGGAGTTTTATTTTTTTTTTATCTTCGGATTTTCGCCTGCCATATCAATTCTGTTATAGTCTCAAACATTATTTAACAGTTTTAGAAACTTCAAAGTGTTTTCTATCCAATGCATATCCTGGCTTCTGGGCCTGAGTAACAGGCACTAGACCCTATCCCTAAGAAGTTAAGTAAATAGACGCTTGGCTCAAATAGGAGCCCGTCTCTAAGTGCTGTTTTTCTTCATCGATTGAAACACCAGGCTATTTATTGAAGTTTTACAGTAATCCCTCCTGTTCTTCTTTCTACTGTTCTTCTCACAGGTTCATGAAGCCAGCTCCCATGTTTCTCGACCGGAACTTCAAGCGGCTGGCCAAAGTCCGCAATTACTTGCCTCCATTTGGATTCAAAACACAAGGTAAGACAAATTGTGCGTCTAACATTAGACAGATTTGATTATTCCATGTATCTCATTGATGGCAATGGATGTGTCATTAACTTGTCATGGTGGTTTTGGAACTGTGTATAGATGATGATTTGTGCTGGATAGGTAAGCTAAAGAGAAGAGGGTGCCAGAGCTCTTACCATCCTTATCACCACGGGCCAGTTAGTGCATCTTCACGCTTGGTGATAGAGCTGGCAGAACATCCCTCCTGGCCTACTTGGGTTGATCTCACGCTTCTCCTGTCATGCTCTCTGATGGTTACACACACTGCCACTGACTGTGCCATTGCCTGGGTTGTGGCGAAGGGTAGAGGGTGAGAATGGGATGCTTGGATATTACAGGACGTTTCTTGCTACGGCAACATCTAGACAGTGAGACCACTTCAGTTTCTCAGAACTTCTACAAACTTTTATGGCTTTTTCTTCAACTTCAACACCCATCCTGAAGGTGAAATGCATCAAAATACTTAAGTCTTCATTCTTTCCTCAATTGTGAAGCAGTAGGGATGGCACAATAACCAACTGTTATGGATGAAGACCGTCATGAAAATAAAATTAGAATAAAATAAAAAATTATATTTAACAGCTGACTGAATGACCAAAATGCAGGAGCAGCACACATAGAAATATAGTGAATAGAACAGGCGTGGAACCTCTAACCCTGGGTATTTGACTGGCATACTCATGGGTACAATCCCAATGTCTGGCTGGTATTGTGATGTAGTAATTTCCATGGAAATGTACAATGTTCATTCAAATGACGGTAACAGATGTGGCTCATGCAATGGAATGTACTTTTTTGGAATGTGAGTTGAATCAACAAATCATAGCACATACTTGACTTCCTACTTTGCTCATAGGTCGAATGTATACAGGTTAAGACAACGTCGTCACAAATCTGAGACCAGCGCCATTGCTAACTGCCATAGCCGGTACCATTGTTGAAAAGAGTTATGGGATATTAAAATCACGATGTCTCAACATAGCTTTGCTTCTATGGGTATACTCGTAATGGCTGCCAGTCCACCCATTATGCCATCATTGACTTGAATGGGGACTCCTGTTTTAATTATTAATCATTTTTTTTGTCCGATTTTATTTTATAAACATTACAAACGACAAAATCATACAAATATCAACTACATCACACCTGCCCAGACCCACTAGCACACACCCCCATCACCAGCGCCCGCATCACTTTCCGCCACATGGTTTGAAACTGCACCATTTTGTTACTCTCCGTAGCCCACGCACTTTCAATATTTAAATAATTAATCCTTAGATTTATCCATTGTTATTGATGGCGGATTAATTTTCTGTGGGTTTAGTATAAAAAAAAACATTTGAGAAGAGAATTGTCAAATCCATCGGGTGTCTCACTACACCCCCATATGCCATGTCTTGAAATATGCAGACAGACGGTTTAAAAGTAGGTTTACATTGTAGTACTTCTGACAGACAACTTTCTAGTGCCGCCCAGAACTTCCAGACTTAATAGCATTCCCAGAAAGCAAAATTCCGCCTAGTCACATCTCAATACGGGTTTAGGTAGCTCACTGACGGGACCGTCAAGAATCTATGCATTTTACGAATCAAACATGAGCACATCATGCGATCGGAATTGGGAAGATAAGATAGAGCATGATTTCAGGCTACCCTTTATAATTCAATTTCCAACACTTAGGAGCGAAGTGCATGTAAAGGTACACTGAATGTTACCTTTGTGCTCTGGCAAGTGCCCTCTACCCCACACTCACACGCTGGTTTTCAAAGGCAAGTGCGCTACACCTGGTTTCTGTTTTCTCCACGGTTTGTGACTGCAGTGGGGTTTCCCTTTTAGCTGTATTCATGTGGAGAGGTGATACGTGTGGACCTTGAATAGAACTCCACAAAGGATTCCAAATTAGGAGAAAAAAAATAGAAACCTTGAAAATAAAAGTTTATTTGTACTTTTTTTTGCGGCCAAGCAGCCTTGTTTGCTAGACTTAGAAACACAGGGGAAACCTCCATCCTTCATGTGGTTTCTAGCCTCTCCATGATACTATAAGCAAGCATGGGGGGGCAGTTTTTTCACACAGACCGTTTTGACATCTGGACCTATATATTGGTATAAGCTTTTGGATTGCCTAAACCAGGTATTCCCAACCTGGGGGGTACGCGCAATGCCGTCAGGGGTACGCTAAATAAAAATGTGATTCACATGTAAAATATATATATTTTTATCACATTTTCAAACAGTCCATTTCTATTTCCCAACGGGGCTATACATTTGAGTGAGGTTTTCTCTTGCCTGAGTAGCCTCGTTTCACTGCCAAAAATAAAATTTAACCATCTAGTGTTTAGCGAAATAACAACACAATGTCAAATACAGTCAAATAATTAACATCCAATCACATTAACCGTTACTCTCTTGTGGGAATTCCACTAATGGTCCGTATGTAGCTACTGCTCATGTTGGTATCTGTACTGATGGCACAAAAGCCATGACAGGGTGACATAGTGGAGTGGTAACGCACGTGCAAGCAGTTGCTCCCGACGCCACTTGGGTACACTGCAGCAAGTATAAACACATATTTTTGAATTGGGAGACGAGCTTAAAGTTTTCTTTACTGACCATCATTTTCACTTGTCTGACCGCTTGCATGATGACGAGTTTCTCACACGACTGGCCATCTGGGTGATGTTTTTTCTCAGCTGAATGATCTGAATCTAGGATTACAGGGACTCTCCGCAACTATATTCAATGTGTGGGACAAAATTGAGGCTATGATTAAGAAGTTGGAGCTCTTCTCTGTCTGCATTAACAAGGACAACACACAGGTCTTTCCATTGTTGTATGATTTTTTTGGTGTGCAAATGAACTCAAGCTTAAGGACAATGTCAAATGTGATATAGCGAAGCACCTGAGTGAGTTGGGTGCGCAATTATCCAGGTACTTTCCCGAAACGGATGACACTAACAAACAACTGGATTTGTTATCTCTTTCATGCCCTGCCTCCAGTCCACTTATCGATATCTGAACAAAAGAGCCTCATCGAAATTTTAACGAGTGGTTCTGTGATTTAGACTGTGATTTAGACTGACTCTCTCCAATACAATCCAACATTGTGGAGTTAACCTACCGGTCAAAAGTTTTAGAACACCTACTCATTGAATGTTTTTTATTTTTACTATATTCTACATTGTAGAATAATAGTGAAGACATCAAAACTATGAAATAACACATATGGAATCATGTAGTAACCAAAAAAGTGTTAAACATGTTTGATGTTCTTCAAATAGCCACCCTTTGCCTTGATGACAGCTTTGCACACTCTTGGCATTCTCTCAACCAGCTTCATTAGGTAGTCACCTGGAATGCATTTCAATTAGCAGGTGTGCCTTTAAAAGTCTAAGTACATATTATGGCAAGAACAGCTCAAATAAGCAAAGAGAAGACATGAAGGTCAGTCAATGTGTAAAATTTCAAGAACTTTGAAAGTTTCTTCAAGTGCAGTCGCAAAAACCATCAAGCGCTATGATGAAACTGGCTCTCATGAGGACCGCCACAGGAATGGAAGACCCAGAGTTACCTCTGCTGCAGAGGTTAAGTTCATTAGAGTTACCAGGCTCAGAAATTGCATCCAAAATAAATGCTTCAGATTTCAAGTAACGGACACGTCTCAACATCAACTGTTCAGAGGAGACTGCGTGAATCAGGCCTTTGTGATCGAATTGCTGCAAAGAAACCACTACTAAAGGACACCAATAAGAAGAAGAGAATTGCTTGGGCCAAGAAACACGAGAAATGGACATTAGACCGGTGGAAATGCGTCCTTTGGTCTGGAGTCCAAATGGAGATTTTTTGTTCCAACTTCCATGTCTTTGTGAGACGTGGTGTGGGTGAACGGATGATCTCTGCATGTTTATTTTCCACCGTAAAGCATGGAGGAGGTGCTATGGTGTGGGGGTGCTTTGCTGGTGACACTGTCTGATTTATTTGGAATTCAAGACACACTTAACCAGCATGGCTACCACAGCATTCTGCAGCGATACGCCATCCCATCTGGTTTGCGCTTAGTGGGACTATCATTTGGACAATGACCCAACACACCTCCATGCTGTGTAAGGGTTATTTTACCAAGGAGAGGGATGGAGTGCTGCATCAGATGACCTGGCCTCCACAATCCCCCGACCTCAACCAAATTGAGATGGTTTGGGATGAGTCGGACCGCAGAGTGAAGGAAAAGCAGCCAGCAAGTGCTCAGTATATGTGTGAAGATGGTTGAGAGAATGCCAAGTGTGTGCAAAGCTGTCATCAAGGCAAAGGGTGGAGCTTTAAAAAATCTGAAATATAACATAGATTTTGATTTGTTAAACACTTTTTTGCTTACTAGAAGATTCCATATGTGTTATTTTATTGTTTTGATGTCTTCACTATTATGCTACAATGTAGAAGTAAAAAAATAAAGAGAAACCATTGAATGAGTAGGTGTTCTAAAACTTTTGACCGGTAGTGTATGTGCATCCTTTCAAGCACACCCTTCTCATTAACCTGTGGTAAGTTATTCAACATTTTCGATGAACAAATAAGGTTTTATATGTAAGATGATAAACTAAAGAGCAAAATTATTGATTATTTGTGCCCTGGTCCTGTAAGAGCTCTTTGTCTCTTCCCATGAGCCGGGTTGTGACAAACTCCCACTCATTCTATTGTTTAATAAATGTATCAGATAGTGTGTGTGGCATGCTTACAATGATGGCAAAAAACAACATTTGAGAGTGCGTTGACCCTGGTGCTAGAGGGGATACGCAGCTGGAGGTTGAATGTTTGAAGGGGTACGGGACTATAAAAGTTTGGGAACAACTGGCCTAGACCAACTGAGCAGACCATAATGTTCTCTTTAAACGACACCTAGAATAGATAGCTATATTATGATTCAATAAGCATTGTATGTTTGTATGTATTTCTTCATGTTCGACTGACCAGTCTCACTTGTCTCCCTTTACCTTGTGTAAGCAGCACGCTGTAGCAGAACGTTGAGATCATGTTCAGTGACACCTCCAACCCCTCCTCCACATTTCAGCTGAAGATTTTCCTCGCCAGAAAAGTGTACTTCAAGACGACGGCCATTTATCTGAGCTGCCGCCTAGACATACTTGGCTGAAGTGTTTATCCTGGGTGCTAATAACAATTAGCCGCCATGTCTCTCCTCTTCGAGAAACCTGTCCCAATTTTGGGGGGGGGGGGTTTCACCCTATTGAGTCGGGTGTGGTCTGGTCCTCTGTTTATGCTGACCGGGGTGATGCTTGATGCCAGACTTCGACGCCGCGTCCAAACAATGGGCCACTGCTCATTTTGTGCTGTTTAATCATGAGGCTCGTTAGAGGGGATAAAGCTGTAGTCCTACTGCATTACTCTTGCAAGAAGCAAAGGAGATGCCTACATGGGGTTGTGGTTGAGCCTAATGACATTTCATATCAGTTGTTTAACAAATGGATCCAGCACGCAACTGAAATGTGATTATACAAGCGAGTGATTAATTTGGATATTACCTTGTTGGATAAATTGGACACACAACCTATATATAAATCTCCCAATCTATGGTAGACCTATGACTAATATGAGAAGGAAAGAGTCAAGAGGTGCTAGTGGGCTGTGTGGGGGTGGTGGAGCGAAGACAAATGTGTCTTAAACACCAGAGTCATGACTCCGCCAGAATACCCTCTGGAACATGGCAGGAATGCACGCTATGGCTAAACATCCCCGTATCTCACACCACCAGACCCAGCTCCGAGTCCACACTTGAGAGAGCCCTAGCACAGCACACTTCAACCGGGAGAATGTGCTTGTTTGAAAACGGCATTCCTCACTGAGTGGTTTTATGGGCAGCTTTTTTCTCTGAAGTGCCGTTTCACCCGGATTCATCCGTCCTGAAAGGGCTGATGGTTTTCCAATGTTACTGTCACCGGGCCCGTGGCTTATCCTTATCTGTAATTTTAATAAACGGTTAGGAACGTTTTCTCCTCCAGACCTTCTCCCAAGGACCACCTAGCTTGCTACATTGTTTTCTGGGCGTTGAAGTCCTCGACAGTTTGTTATTAAAGAGGCGCTATTAATCCTTTTCATGAGGGGTTTTGTCTGTGACCTAGCAAACAACAATGAACTGTAGTTGATATCTGAAATGTCTTTTTCTCTCCCGTTTCATTTTGCAGAAAGAATCATAGACAGTATTCTAACTGCCACAAAGAACTATGGCTTGGGTGAAGACCTTGACAGGTAATTACCATGGGAATTAAGTAGCGCACTCACGTGCGCACACACTTTTTAACCCCTCAGATGTTCTTCTCTTCCAGTCTTGGTTGTAAAAGATGCATTATTGTGGGCAATGGTGGTATCCTGGCCAACAAGTCTTTGGGCTCGCGCATAGATGATTACGACGTTGTGGTGAGGTGAGTCTACTTCCAATGGAAGGGCAACATGATGCCAGTTAAGAGGGTAAAGATGATAGTTCTGCTGAGTGTCAGTTCCTCCTTTTGAACTCTGACACTGGTTAGACTTTAATGGACTTGGGGTTAGTTTGGTAGCCTGGGTGCCAGCCGCAGATTATGTTGTGATGTCAACACACAATGTATTTGCACCCATAGCATTTCTTCTCTAACCGCAGGTTGAACGAGGCTCCTGTGACTGGTTTCGGCAAGGACGTGGGCACCAAGACCACCATGCGCATCACCTACCCCGAGGGGGCCATTCAGAAGCCTGAGCGCTACGAAAAGGACTCGCTCTTCGTCTTCTCCGCCTTCAAACCGCTGGACTTCAAGTGGCTCAGACAAATGGTCTTCAAAGAGAAACTGGTGAGGCATACCTCAAGGCTGACTGTTACCTTTTTATTAATTTGGACCGCTAAGAAAAAGTTAGTTGGTCATGTTTGTTAGTGGTTGGGTGCATTTCCGCTGCCTTGAAAGAGTATGCATTCTTCTGCCAAATGTCCAGTCCCACCTCCTTTCTAGGTCTCTTCCATTGCTTCTCCATCTGTCATAACATTAAGGCGACCACATAAACGTGAATCCCACTGGATGTTATGGATAGTTTGAGTGCTTTCTGTGGCACCACGTGACTAGGGGTGTTTTTAGAAAAGCCAT
The DNA here is from genome assembly GCF_045679555.1 of Salvelinus alpinus. Classification (NCBI taxonomy): domain Eukaryota; kingdom Metazoa; phylum Chordata; class Actinopteri; order Salmoniformes; family Salmonidae; genus Salvelinus; species Salvelinus alpinus. The sequence continues at coordinate 34,905,217 of NC_092108.1, forward strand.
TATGGTCATAGACACCATACGTGCATCTTCTGTTGCAGTCATTTGCTCGTCTTGTGACATTTAGTAGATGTGGTTATGGGTTCTCACAATACTTTCCCATTTCGTCATGATTACGAATAACAGGGTTTAAATTGTGCTTTATTGAGAAACCAATCTGAGCAAATGTTCTCCACTTTTCATTCTGCCCTGGTGAGAAATAAAACACGATTTTCCCATTTAAGGACCTTTGTCCTTTCTTTTGACGAGCCACTGACAGCCTGCGAATTGGCCTCTTAATCCGAGGGTCTGGCTGACTGAATGAGCTTTTCCTTATCTCTGCCAGAGAGGACGGCAGACAATCCTGTATCACTGAAAGAGCTTGCACAAGCACTCTCGTCAGTCTGCAGTTACTCTACCACAGTCAGGGTAGGGTATGCTAAATTCAAGGACATTCGCAGTCTCTCCAGATGAAAAAATTGTCTGCTGTTGAACTTGCCGGTCGAGCATTCAATTTTGGCCGTGTTGAGTTTCTCCCTATAGGGGGCTGCTAATTTTCTGAAGGGATTCTTCTGGCAATCCAGGGTCTGGGGGATCCGCTTCCTATCCAGCGCAGCTGTGTGACTTTCAGGGACCAGTGGCCAGCAGGAATTTTTACTAGGTGACATTTGTCAAAATACAAGCCTCTGGAGAGATAAGAGGGGTTAGGAGGAGGGAGAGTGAGAAAGAGGGGGTAAAATTAGGGTAAGGGAGAGGGCCATAAGAATAAGGGAAAGCGTAAAAGAGTTGGCTGTTCGATGGTGCCATTGAATTGGGCAGATTTGTCTGGACTGTCAGCTGGTAAGTAGCGGGGACAGTGGAAATGGCGGACATGGAAAACATTTATCTGATCTCTGACTCCTCACAGATCAGCCTTAGATCTGCAAGGGAAGGAATACTTTCTCTCATTAAATAAATCACTGGTCAAAAGTCCTCGGTCTTCCATGACGGCACTGTAGTTGGGATGCATGCACGCACACACACTTAACTCAGTCACACCAACTCACTATTTTGGGTCGAACATGCCTCATGCAGCTCATTGTAACTCACTATAGGTGTTGGTTAACACTTTTACATTGCCACTAATGTACAGTGCTTTCAGAAAGTATTCATACCCCTTGACTTTTTCAATTTGTTTTTGTTTTACAGCCTGAATTCAAAATTGAATATGTTCATTTTTTTCTCATTGATATACACACACTACCCCATAATGACAATGAAAATAGGTTTAGACATTTTTGAAAATGTATTGAAAGTTAAATACAGAAGTGTTCACACCCCTGAGTTAAAACTTTGTAGAAGCACATTTGGCAGTGATTCTAAGAGCTTTCCACACCTGGATTGTGCAACATTTACCCATGTATTATTGTCAAATTGGTTGTTGATCATTGCTAGGCAACCATTTTCAGGTCTTGCTATAGATTTTCAACTAGATTCAAGTCCAAACTGAAACTCCACTCCAGAACATTCACTGTCTTCTTGGTAAGCAACTCCAATGTAGATTTGGCCTTCTTTTAGGTTATTGTCCTGCTGAAAGGTGAATTAATCTCCTAGTGTCTGGTGGAAAGCAGACTGAACCAGGTTTTCCTCTACGATTTTGCTTGTGTTTAGCGCCATTCCGTTTCTTTTTTTATCCTGAAAAGCTCCCCACTATGCTGGAAAATATGGAGAGTAGTACTCAGTAATGTATTGGATTTGCCCCAAACATAACACTTTGTATTCAGGACAAAAAGTTAATTGCTTTGTTTTGCATGTTTTGGAATAAAAAAATAATTCCACTTTGACATTCCGGGTATTGTGTGTAGGCCAATACCCCCAGAAATCTAAATGTACATTTTAAATTAAGGGTGTAACACAACAAAATGTGGAAAAATATAGCCTAACCTATGCAAATGTGAATTCAGCAGCTGACCTTTTATTGAAGCTGCAGAAATTCCTGACAACCACAACACTTTGCTCCTGAGTGGCGCAGTGGTCTAAGGCACTGCATCTCAGTGCAAGAGGTGTCATTACAGTCCCTGGTTCGAATCCAGGCTGTATCACATCCGTCCGTGATTGGCCCAGCGTCGTCCGGGTTTGGCCAGGGTAGGCCGTCATTGTAAATAAGATTTTGTTCTTAACTGACTTGCCTAGATAAAAAATATTGAAACATTGTGATGTACAGTTGGAAGTTTACATACACTTAGGTTGGAGTCATTAAAACTTGTTTTTCAACCACTCCACAAATTTCTTGTTAGCAAACTATAGTTTTGGCAAGTTGGTTAGGACATCTACTTTGTGCATGCCACAAGTAATTTTTCCAACAATTGTTTACAGACAGATTTTTTCACTTATAATTCACTGTATCACAATTCCAGTGGGTCAGAAGTTTACATACACTAAGTTGACAGTGCCTTTAAACAGCTTGGAAAATTCCAGAAAATTATGTCATGGCTTTAGAAGCTTCTGATAGACTAATTGATATCATTTAAGTCAATTGGAGGTGTACCTGTGGATATATTTCAAGGCCTACCTCAGTGCCTCTTTGCTTGACATCATGAGAAAATCAAAAGAAATCAGCCAAGACCTCAGGAAAATAATTGTAGACCTCAACAAGTTTGGATCATCCTTGGGAGCAATTTCCAAAGCCTAAAGGTACCAAGCTCATCTGTACAAACAATAGTACGCAAGTATAAACACCATGGGACCACGCAGCCGTCATATCGCTCAGGAAGGAAACGTCTTCTGTCTCCTAGAGATGAATGTACTTTGGTGCAAAAATCCCAGAACAACAGCAAAGGACCTTGTGAAGATGCTGGAGGAAACAGGTACAAAAGTATCTATATCCACAGTAAAACGAGTCCTATATTGACATAACCTGAAAGACTGCTCAGCAAGGAAGAAGCCACTGCTCCAAAACCGGCATAAAAAATCCACACTATGGTTTGCAACTGCACATGGGGACAAAGATCGTACTTTTTGGAGAAATGTCCTCTGGTCTGATGAAATACAAATAGAACTGTTTGGCCATAATGACCATCATTATGTTTGGAGGAAAAAGGGGGAGGCTTGCAAGCCAAAGAACACCATCCCAACCGTGAAGCACGGGGGTGGCAGCATCATGTTGTGGGGGTGCTTTGCTGCAGGAGGGACTGGTGCACTTCACAAAATAGATGGCATCATGAGGGAGGAACTTTATGTGGATATATTGAAGCAACATCTCAAAGACATCAGTCAAGAAGTTAAAGCTTGGTCACAAATGGGTCTTTCAAATGGACAATGACCCCAAGCATACTTCCAAAGTTGTGGCAAAATGGCTTAAGGACAACAAAGTCAAGGTATTGGAGTGGCCATCACAAAGCCCTGACCTCAAGCCTATAGAACATTTGTGGGCAGAACTGAAAAACTGTGTGCGAGCAAGGAGCCCTACAAACCTGACTCAGTTACACCAACTCTGTCAGGAGGAATGGGCCAAAATTCACCCAACTTATTGTGGGAAGCTTGTGGAAGGCTACCTGAAACGTTTGACCCAAGTTAAACAATTTAAAGGCAATGCTACCAAATACTAATTGAGTGTATGTAAACTTCTGACCCACTGGGAATGTGATGAAAGAAATAAAAGCTGAAATAAATCATTCACTCTACTATTATTCTGACATTTCACATTCTTAAAATCAGTGGTGATCCTAACTGACACTAAGAAAGGGAATTTGTACTCCGATTAAATGTCAGGAATTGTGAAAAACTGAGTTTAAATGTATTTGGCTAAGGTGTATGTAAACTTCCGACTTCAACTGCATGTACTGCCACTGAGCACAAAGTGAGGCATTACAGTAGTTAAAGGGATATTTTGGCAATGAGGTTACAGGTAGTTTTAACGAGCCAGTACTAACTAGCGTTACCCATAGAATTCCAGTCATTGCACCGCTATTATGCTTAAAGTGTCTTTTTAAGTGTTTGTTGCTTGACAAATGAGGCCCGTCATTGGTGTGAATTCCTGTTGATGAGAGATTATCCGAGAAGCTCTGTTCGCTCCTAGAGCTAGATTAGCATCGAACGCATACATTCCGTCTGTTGTGGCAAACAGTTTCTCTTTGGCCGTGTTTATTCTTTGGCAGGTAAATAAAAAGGAACGTCATTTAGATGTTCAACCAGACATTCAACTAATATCAGGTTCATTCATTCATTCAATTACCCTGAGTAGATATTTCTCTACGCATGATATGGGGGAAATTAATGATGAGATGCGGTCCGGTGTCCAAACATGATTCATTCTCTCAGTAAACAACCTGTAACCCTGGTAACAAGGTAGTCAGTCAGATAACTGTTGACTGGAAACTGTGATCTGCTGTTTAGTAATTTTGGGAACCCTCATCAAAAGACAAGTAATCCTGTTGATTGAATATTATCGTCACTTCATTGCTACCGGAGTAACTGCATCATAAAGGACCTAAATATTGCAGTGGAAACATAACACACTTTGTATGTCTTTAGCGACTGCGGCTAGCAAGCCCCTTTGTGCTGTCATGTTTTTAACCCCTCACATTTTCACCTGGTTAATACCAGTAGGCAGGTTGTACACCGGTAAAGCCATGAGTAACTGTACAAAGAAAACAAGCTTCAGAAAACGCATGTTTTTGGACTCCTGTTACACTAATCTCTACACATAGCCAACCCCTCTGCACTCTCTCCTTTTTGTCTGGCCCACAGGGAGACTTGTATGTAACTTTGAACAGTTGCTCTGTGGGAGCTTTGATGTCTTTGGTCTGGCGGGGGCTCCTTTGTGTGGCGTGGGCGCTCACAGGTGGAAGGAATGCAAGGCCCTTTCAGGATGCCTCTCTCACCAGGTTTGAAAGGGAAGGTTTCTCACAGCTTCTTTTATGTGGGTGGGAGGTGCGCTTTCGTAATAGTGCTTCTGAAAGTGACTCTCACCTGTGCTGTCATGGCCGTCCCCTTTTACCCCCTCTCTCCTGGCAGAAGTGTTTTGATGAGTGACTGACACCTCTGACTGTAATGTATTTTAAAGGTTGGAGAGTTTATCAACATTTCTTGCCCAGAGGGAGTTGGAAATGACATAATAAAAGTGTAATGATGGCCGTTTTATGGGCTCCTGACCAATTGTACTATTTTGGGTATTTTTTGAAAGCTGATCTTAACTTTCTTTGTACATAATGTTTCCACCATCGTTTCTATGACTGACAAGAGCTTCTGGGCCATCAAAACGGCTAACACTAACCTCGATTTGGATGAGGACTTCTACTTCACTGAGTTGGAGGCGAAAGACATATTCATTATCCTGGACCTGGCGTTGATCTCCGACACTTGTAGAAGGCGAAGACTGCTCTATATAGGCCGGCGCACGGACACCCTGGTGAGACTACGGCGGCGAATAAATAAATCGCCCCTTCCCTCTGTTCTATTGGCGAATGTGCAGTCGTTGGAGAATAAATTGGACGAGCTCTGCTCAAGACTATTCTATCAACGGGACATAGACTATGCTTCTCGGAATCATGGCTGAACAAGGACATGGATAATATAAAACTACCTGGTTTTTCTATGCATCGGCGGGACAGAACGGCAAAGTCCAGTAAGATCAGGGGTGGTGGCTTGTGTCTCTTTATTAACAACAGCTGGTACGCAATCTCTGATATTAAGGAAGCGTTAACATACCTCATGATAAGCTGTAGACCATACTATTTACCAAGTGTTCATAAAACATTTTTGTAGCTGTCTATTTACCACCACAAGCCAATACTGGCACTAAGACCGCATTCAACAATCTGTATAGGGCCATAAGCAAACAAGAAAATACTCATCCAGAGGTGGCGCTCCTAGTGGCAGGTGATTTTAATGCAAGAAAACTGAAATCCATTTTTACCTAATTTTCTACCAGCATGTCACCTGTGCATCTAGAGGGATAAAAATATCAGATTAGATCTCCTTTACTCCACACCCAGAGACTCATACAAAACTCTCCCCCACCCTTATTTGGCAAATTGGACCTTAACTCTATCCTCCGGTTCCTGTTGACAAGCAAAAACTAAAACAAGAAGTACCAGCGCCGTGCTCTATTCGCAAGTGGTCCGATGAAGCGGATGCTAAGCTACAGTACTGTTTTGCTAGCACAAACTGGAATATCTTTCGGCATTCATTTGACAGCATTCAGGAGTTTAACATATCATTCACCGGCTTCATTAATAAGTGTATCGATGACGTTGTCCCCGCAGTGACCATACATGCATACATATTCCAACCAGAAGCCATGGATTACTGGCAACATCCGCACTGAGCTAAAGGCTAGAGCTGCCGCTTTCAAGGAACAGGACACTAATCCGGACGCTTATAAGATATACCGCTACGCCCTTGGAACCATCAAACAGGCAGTCTCAATACAGGACTAACATCGAATCCTTCTACATTGGCTCTGATGCTCATCAGATGTGGCAGGGCTTGCAAACTATCATGGATTACAAAGGGAAACCCAGCTGAGAGCTGCCCAGTGACGCGAGCCTACCAGAAGGGCTAAATGCCTTTTTATACTTGCTTCAAGGCAAGCAACACTGAACCATGCGTGAGTGCACCAGCTGTTCCGGACGACTGTATAATCACGCTCTCCGTAGCCGATATGAGTAAGACCTATAAACAGGTTACCGTTCACAAGGCCGGAGGGCCAGACGGTTTACCAGGATGCGTACTCGGAGCATGCGCTGGCAAGTATCTTCACTGACATTTTCAATCTCTCTCTGACCCAGTCTGTAATACCTACATGTTTCAAGTAAACCACCATTGTCCCTGTGCCTAAGAACACCAAGGTAACCTGTCTAAATGACTACGGCCCCCGTGGCAACATTTGTAACCATGCTTTGAAAAGGCTGGTCATGGCTCACATCAACACCGTCATCCCAGAAACCCTGGCCCCACTCCAATTTGCATAACGCACCAACAGATCCACAGATGACGCAATCTCTCTTGCACTCCACATTGCCCTTTCCCACCTGGACAAAAGGAACACCTACGTGATAATGCTGTTCATTGACTACAGCTCACCGTTGAGCCCTCCAAGCTTATCACTAAGGTAAAGACCCTGGGACTGAATACCTACCTCTGGATCCTGGACTTTTTTGACGGAGGTAAGGGTAGGGAGGTGGTAAGGGTAGGGAGGAAGTGAGGCCCTGGCAGAGTGGTGCCAGGAATCGTGGACTTCAGGAGACTGCAGAGGGTGCACGCCCACATCCACAGTGGAGAAGGTGAAAAGCTTAAAGTTCCTTGCCATACACATTACTGACAATATGAAATGGTCCACCCACACAGACGGTGTGGTGAAGGCGGCGCAACAGAACCTTTTCAACGTCAGGAAGCTGAAGAAATGTGGCTTGGCCCCTTAGACCCTCACAAACTTTTACCGATGCACCGCTGAGCACATCCTGTCAGGCTGTATCACCTGGTACGGTTGTGCGGTCTGCCCAACTCATCACCAGGGGCACACTGCCTGCCCTCCAGGAAACCTACAGCACCCGGTGTCACAGGAAGGCCAAGAAGATCATCAAAGACCTCAGCCACGCGAGCCACGGCCTGTTCACACCTCTATCATCCAGAAGGGGAGGTCAGTACAGGTGCATCAAAGCTGGCACAGAGAAGCTGTTTTTCCGTTTCTATCTCAAGGCCATCAGACTGTTAGTCATCGCTAGCCGGCCTCCATCCGGTTACTCTACCATACACCTTAGAGGCTGCTGCCCTATGTGCATAGTCATACAACACCGGTCACTTTAATGTTTACATACTGTTTTAACCACTTTGTATGTACAGTGCATTCAGAAAGTATTCAGACCCCTTGACTTTTTCCACATTTTGTTATGTTACAGCCTTATTCTAAAATGTATTAAGCTGTTTTTCCCCCTCATCAATCTACACACAATACCTCATCTTGACAAAGCAAACAGTTTTTGTAGAATTTTTACAAATGTATAAAAAAAAATCTAAATAACGGAAATTACATAAGTAATCAAATTGTATTAGTCACATGCGCCGAATACAACAGGTGTAGACCTTACAGTGAATTGCTTACTTACGAGCCCCTAACCAAAAAGGCAGTTTCCAGAAAATATGGATAAGAATAAGAGATAAAAGTAACGGCAGCAGTAAAATAACAATAGCGAGACTATATACAGGGGGGTACAGATACAGAGTCAATGTGCGGGGGCACCGCTTAGTTGAGGTAGTATGTACATGTAGGTAGAGTTATTAAAGTGACTATGCATAGATGACAACAGAGAGAAGCAGTGGCGTAAAGAGTGGGTGGGGGGGGCACTGCAAATAGTCTGGGTAGCCATTTGACTAGTTGTTCAGGAGTCTTATGGCTTGGGGGTAGAAGCTGTTTAGAAGCCAACTGAGTTGCAAAGAAAAATCCATATCTCAGACTGGCCAATAAAAATAAAATTTAGATGGGCAAAAGAACACACACTGGACAGAGGAACTCTGCCTAGAAGACCAGCATCCCGGAGTCGCCTCTTCACTGTTGACGTTGAGACTGATGTTTTGCGGGTACTATTTAATGAAGCTGCCAGTTGAGGAATTGTGAGGCGTCTGTTTCTCAAACTAGACACTCTAATGTACTTGTCCTCTTGCTCAGTTGTGCGCCGGGGCCTCCCACTCTTCCTATTCTGTTTAGAGCCAGTTTGCGCTGTTCTGTGAAGAGAGTATTACACAGCGTACGAGATCTTCAGTTTCTTGGCAATTTCTCGAATGGAATAGCCCTCATTTCTCAGAACAAGAATAGACTGACGAGTTTCAGAAGAAAGGTCTTTGTTTCTGGCCATTTTGAGCCTGTAAATCGAACCCACAAGTGCTGATGCTCCAGATACTCAACTAGGCTAAAGAAGGCCAGTTGTATCCCTTTAATTAGCACAACAGTTTTCAGGTGTGCTAACATAATTGCAAAAAGGTTTTCTAATGATCAATTAGCCTTTTAAAATGATAAACTTGGATTAGCTAGCACAATGTGCCATTGGAACACAGTAGTGAAGGTTGCTGATAATGGGCCTCTGTACGCCTATGTAGATATTCCATAAAAACTCTGCCGTTTCCAGCTACAATAGTAATTTACAACATTAACAATGTCTACACTGTATTTCTGATAGATTTGATGTTATTTTAATGGACAAAAATGTGCTTTTCTTTATAAAAAAAAACTGGACATTTCTAAGTGACCCCAAACTTTTGTGTGTGTGGTGTGTGTGTGTAAAACCAGGAAAAGCACATTGAGTCTATCAAGGGAAGCCTGGCCAAGAAGGCAGCAACAATCAATAAATTACAGAATTCAAACATACAACAATACAATTCAACAACATGATCCAGCCTAAAAAAAGCATTTATACTCCTTTGTAACATAGTCTCCCATCAAAATGTTTAATTAATTCAGTGGCACTAACATATCTAGATGTAGCATGGATTGTAGACTATTCCATGCCTCTGGTGCACAAGACGACAAGGCAGTCTTGAATAATACTGTAAATGTCCTGGGGACTTTAAATAGCAACCACCTAGCAGACCGGGTGTGATGACTGCTGGTGGTGAGAGACCAGACTACAGAGGTAAAGAGGGATTTTACCCTAAAGGGCTTTGTAGATGAACACAGAAATGTAGATTTCTGCACATTCAAAGTGAGGTCCAACCCACTGTTTGGTACAAGGTGCAATGGTGGGTGAGGGACTTGGCATTTGCAAAAAAGTCCAGACAGAGGAGGCTGCATGCATATACAAGAAGACACTGTAATCAATTACAGAGAGAAAAGTGGCCTGAACAAGCTTCTTTCTAGCGGGAAGCAAGCCTTATTACGGTAATAAAAACCCAATTTTAATTTAAGCTTTGTCGCAAAATTATCCATATGAACTTTAGAGGACAACTTGTCATCCAACCATATACCTAGGTATTTGTAGGATTACTCTTTATTCAATGGATAAGCCACCAGATTTGACAATGCTAGCCTTCTCTGGCTGAGTGCGAGCTCTGGTAAAGGTCATGAATGTTGTTATTTAATATCAGTTTGAGACCATAGAGGGAGGCCTGCACTGACTGAAAAGCAGTCTGGAGTTCTTCAACAACCTGAACCAGCGAAGGAGCACATGAATATATGACTCTATCATCTGCATATTGATGCAACTTTGCTGGTTGCATCCCATTTCCCAAATCCTTAACACAAATTTAGAGCAACACAGGAGCTAACATGGAACCCTGGTGCACACCTCTAATAATCTCAGGAAAGCTAGACTTGTGATTGTCAGCAGATACATGTTGTGTTCTGTCAGAAAGATAGTTTCTAAACCAATTTACTGCCCCTTCACTGAGACCAATGTTACTGAGTCTAGCAAGCAACAATTTATGGTCAACTGAATCAAATGCCTCTTGATAAATCAACAAACAGATTAGCACAATGTTGCTTTTTATCAAGGGCATTGATGTAATTTGCCACTACCATAGCTGCAGTTGTGGTGCTGTGCCCCGAACTAAAGCCAGACTAAATCCTGCTTAGTATGTTATTTTCAATTGCAATGTTTTTTAGTTAGGGATTCATAGACTTTGGCCAGAATAGGATTATAGTTATTAGCATCTGAGGGATCACCACCCTTTAGCAGTGGGAGGACATAAGCTGATTTTCTAAATGCTGGGTATGGAATTGGTCAAGAGACTCAAGTTGAAAATGTGAGCCACAGGTTCAGTAATAATACCAGTTCCTATCTTTAAGAGGTAGGAGTCCAGGTTGTCTGGACCTGCAGACTTTTGCTTTATAGACCTCAGCATAAGAAACAGGCTCAATGTTAAAATGGTTCACGTGAGGGCCTATATCATAGTTGACTGTAACAGAGCTTACATTAAAGGCCCTGGGCCCCACCATTATCAAAAAGGGAACCAGCAGATATACAGTGCTTGTTAAAAAAAACTATATCAGCTTTACCCTTCCCTTCAATAGAACACTTATGTAAATAAGGTATTTCTGGTTTTTATTTATAATACATTTGCAAAAACAATCTAAAAACCTGTTTTCACTTTGTCATTATGGGGTATTGTGTTTAGATTGATGAGGAAATTTTTAAAATGTAATTCATTTTAGAATAAGGCTGTAACGACTTGCTTCCATTTAGCCACCAGCATAAGTGATGTCGGGCACTGATGTTGGGCGATTAGGCCTGGCTCACAATCGGCGTTCTAATTCATCCCAAAGGTGTTCGATGGGGTTGAGGTGAGGGCTCTGTGCAGGCCAGTCAAGTTCTTCCACTCTGATCTCGACAAACCATTTCTGTATAGACCTTGCTTTGTGCATGGGGGCATTGTCATGCTGAAACAGGAAAGGGTATTCCCCAAACTCTTGCCACAAAGTTGGAAGCACAGAATCGTTGAATGACATTGTATGCTGTAGCGTTAAGATTTCCCTACACTGGAATTAAGGGCCCTAGCCCGAACCATTATTCCTCCTCCACCAAACTTTACAGTTGGCACCTATGCATTCGGGCAGGTAGCGTTCTCCTGACATCCGCCAAACCCAGATTCGCCCGTCAGACTGCCAGACTGTGAAGCGTGATTCATCACTCCAGAGAATGAGTTTCCACTGAGTTCAATGGTGGCAAGCTTTACACCACTCCAGCCGACACTTGGCATTGCGCATGGTGATCTTAGGCTTGTGTGCGGCTGCTCTGCCAAGGAATCCCATTTCGTGAAGCTGTCGACGAACAGTTATTGGGCTGAAATTGCTTCCAGAGGCAGTTTGGAACTCTGTAGAGTGTTGCAACCGAGGACAGACAATTTTTATGTGCTTCAGCACTCAGTGGTCCCGTTCTGTGAGTATTTGTCTTTCTCACGATCAGTGAGACATCTGTATAGATGTAGCATGCATACATAGTGCCTTCAGGTATTCACACCCCTTGACTTTTTCCACATTTACAGCCTGTTTAGTCTAAATTTAAAACCCATAGTGTCCGTGGAATTGTTTTTTGTATTTGTTAAATTAGTTTAAAATCTAAAATATCTTTAATCAAAAAGTATTGAACCCCTTTATGGCAAGCCCAAATACGTTTTGAAGTCAACATTTTCAGTTGCATGGACTCAGTGGTGTGCAGTAATATTGTTTAAAATGATTTTTGAATGACTACCTCATCTCTGTACCCCGCACATACAATTATCTGTAAGGTCCCTCAGTCGAGCAGTTAATTTCAAGCACAGATTCAACCACACAGACCAGGGAGGATTTCCAATGCCTCACAAAGGCCACCTAGTTTTGTATATGTACTGACATGTATGTGTAACTGATAGATGCATGCACATTGCATATTGTTTTTAAATGTATATTTCGTTGTGTTTGAACTCTAAGACTAGCTGTCGCCATTGGCGTTGGCTAATGGGGATCCGAATATAATCTAAACCTATTGGTAGATGGGTGAAAAAAGTAGACATTGAATATCCCTTTGAGCATGGTGAAGTTATTAATTACTCTTTGGATGGTGTATCAATACACCCAGTCAGTGTGAATACTTGAATGTAGTGAAGTCGTTTTTCAGGGTATCTGTACTTTACTTTACTATACTTGAATGTATTGAAGTCGTTTTTCAGGGTAACTTTTACTTCACTACATTCCTAAATAAACAAATACTTTTTACTCCATACGTTTTCCCTGACACCCATAAGTACCCATTTTGAAAGCTTTGCAGGACAGGAAAATGGTCCAATTCAAGAACTTATCACGAGAACACCCCTGGTCACCCCTACTGCCTCTGATGTGGCGGACTCACTAAACACACATGCTTCATTTGTAAGTGATGTCTGGTGTTGGAGTGTGCAACTGGCTATTTGTAAATAAAAATTTAAAAACAAGGAAATGGGGCCATCTGTTTTGCTTAATTTAAGAAATATTTTTATTTACTTTGATACTTAAGTATATTTAAAACCATTAAAAAAAACTTTTACTCAAGTAGCATTTTACTGTATGACTTGAGTAGTTTTCTATTAAGATATTTGTACTGTAAGACAATTGGGTACTTTTTCCACCACTGCACACAGTCACTACAAAGATACAGTACAGGCGTCCTCAGTTGCCGGAGAGGAAGGAAACCGCCGAGGGATTTCAGAGGCCAATAGTGACTTTACAGCAGTTTAGAGTTTAATGGCTGTGGTAGGAGAACACTGAGGATTGATCGATAACATTGTAGCCACCATACTAACTTAATTGACAGAGTGAATAGAAGTAAGCCTGTACAGAATAAAAATATTCCAAAACATGCATCCTGTTTGCAATAAGGCACTCAAGTAAAGCTGCAAAGAAAGGAACTTTATGTCCTCAATACAAATAGTTATGTTTGGGGAAAATCCAACACATCACTGAGTACCAATCTATTTTTAAGCATAGTGATGGCTGCATCATGTTTTCCTAGAGACACTGGGAGACAAATTCACCTTTCAGCAGGGCAATAACCTACACACTGAAGTTGCTTACCAAGATGACATTGAATGTTCCTGAGTGGCCTAGTTACAGTTTTGACCTAAATCAGCTTGAAAATGGCTGACAATGCTCAACTTGACAGAGCTTGAAGATTTATTTTTATAATGTGCAACTATTGTACAATCCAGGTGTGCAAAGCTCTGATTTACCCAGAAAGTCTCACATCTGTAATCGCTGCCAAAGGTGATTCTAACATGTATTGACTCAGGGGGTTGAATACTTATCTAATCAAGATTTATTGTTATTAAAAGCATATGTATTTTTTTTATACAAATGTTTAAAAAGTTAAGTATTTTTGTCAATTAAATACATTTTAATCCCACTTTGTAACAATTTTTTGGGGAAAAGGCACTATACAGAAACATTTACCTACCAGTAAACAAGGGTTAAGAACATTAGCCAAGCAGTATCTGTGTATATGCAAGAAGTCAAATCCAGATTATTTTAAACAAAGCAGAATCATTCATTTAGCCTGCTAACTTTTGATACACCTTCAGATGTAGGCTAGCTCTTAATTCCCTGGTTTTGACAGAAGACTGGGTTATTGAGAGTATCTTGATGGAGAGGCTTCTGAATATTATTTTGATAATTTGCTACACTACTCATTTAACTGCTTTGAGAACCATGCTGTAGGTCTGTTTGCTATAAGTAAACGGCTCCAGACTCTGCCAGTGGAACAAGGGTTGTCTAAAGACACCCTCTAAACCGCCCTGAGGCCACATAGTTCACGCAAGTCCTCCTTTGGGTCGGAATGCTGTTAAGTGTTCCCATTGTTTTCCCTGTTTGCCGTCATGGGAGTGCGAAGGCACGGGTTTCACACACCGGATAACCCCGGCATGACCGGGAGAAGAGAAACTCACGTGACCCGCAGAGAGGGCAGAGGTCGTAGTGCGTGTCAAGAAAAGCAAATTGGCAAATGCTTCAGATTTCTCCTTAACAAAGGGAGTAAGCATCGAAGTACCTCATAGAGTTTGGGTTGTTTTGGATTTTTGGTAACTGGAACCTTGGTCTGTCTGGCCAACCTGGTTTTCTCGAGGCGAGAGCCCTTCAAAAACCTTCTCCCCCCCCTTCATATTTCTTTCTCAAGTTCCTCCTCGTAAACTCGTAAACTCTGAGTTAAACATGTACACAGCGCTAATGACCTCCAGACAACCTTAATTGGGTTTGTTTGTAGCTTGGTGCTGCTATTTAGACCTTTAGTTACACTTAGTAGTACATTCCTGTGACCTGCTCTAGCCTGGTCCGTAAACAAGTCCTGACGACTACCCCTTCATTGATAGCAGATCGGAAGGAACCTGAATGGTGCAAGCAAAAAGGCCGAAGCTTTCCTAAGCCCATTGGAAGCCCAGCGCCTATTGCTTACAGGACACCTACAGTGTATCGGGTCCTTCCAGACCTTCAGAACATCTAAAGAGTAGCCTACTGGGAGGGGGTATGGGGTTATTTTTGCACAGGGAGTCAGTGTCCATCTCTCTGGTGTGCTCTTACCCTTTCCAACTTGGTCCAAGGTCTCGCCTGGCTGCTTGTGGCTGGGCGCAGGGTGAAGCGTGTTTTCTCCATCGTCTTTTCTCCATGATCATCTCCCCCTCTCATTTGGTCCCTCAAGCAATGGTTGTGAACTAGAACATGCACAGTGTAAAAATAGCTAATTTTACTTTAACAGCGTGGGTTCCGGAGGTTTATCTACCTCGGCTATACATAAACTGAAATGCAAACAGGAAGCCGTAGAGGCTAGACATCTCCAGGGCGTTTTATTGAGGCCGCCTCCTTCCCATTGAGGACCAGAGCTTAACTTGAGTGGCTTCTCTTCATCACTTAAATTGTACATCTATGGAGTGAATGCACCACAGGAGGTTGGTGGCCCCTTAATTGGGGAGAACGGGCTTGTGGTAATGACTTTAGTGGAATGCTATCAAATACATCAAACATGGTTTCCAGGTGTTTGCTGCCATTCCATTAGCTCCGTTCCGGGCATTATGAGCCGTTCTCCCCTCAGCAGCCTCCTCTCGAAATGCACAGTATGTTATATCATTGTGTTTATGTGTACGTGCACATTATGTACTTGCCTCCGAAGCGCCTGGGGCTACTATTAGTCGTCTAATGGTATTTCTATGTGCTTTAGAGATGATTTATTATCATATACACTACATGGCCAAAAGTATATCTCTCTGTGTGTTGTCTAGGTGACAGGCAGGAAGCTATATGGTGTGTGTGTGTAGGTAAGTGTTGCAACCGAGGGCCGAGTATTTTTACACGCTTCAGCACTCGGCGGCCCCGTTCTGTAAGCTTGTGTGGGCCAACCACTTCGCAGCTGAGCCGTTGTTGCTCCTAGACGCGTGGCTGAAATAGCAAAAACAACTCGCTTGAAGGCGTGTCCACATACTTTTGGCCACGTTGTTAGAGGGGTTTGTGTGGGCCGTAGAGGTTGAAAGTGTTATCGCTGCGATTACACATCGGTCAGGAATGTACAAACCTTTTGAGATAGTCTTCCATATACTTCAGGTGTTTAGATGCTTATGTTCCGCCGCAACTTTTTCCAGTGAGGGATTTAGAAATCTTCTTGGGGGTTTTGGATTTCGTGTTAGTGACATTCAGTCTTTTCAATATGACTGTCCTTGAGCACCACTTTCGTCAGACTGTTGGTTGCAAGAATTTTTCCCATTCAGATCAACCCACCCCCCCCATCTTGGTACACATCTCTATTCTTCCCCGACCTGGCATTGTCTTGCTTTAATCCTGCCCTTGGCTCTTGTGTAGGTTGATCTGTATTTTCCTATGACTTGGGAACAACTAGACAGAGCCACTTACCAGAGCCTCTGTTGTAGAGCACTCACATACAGTGGGGAGAACAAGTATTTGATACACTGACGATTTTGCAGGTTTTCCTACTTACAAAGCATGTAGAGGTCTGTAATTTTTATCATAGGTACACTTCAACTGTGAGAGAAGGAATCTAAAACAAAAATCCAGAAAATCACATTGTATGATTTTTAAGTAATTAATTTGCATTTTATTGCATGACATAAGTATTTGATACATCAGAAAAGCAGAACTGAATATTTGGTACAGAAACCTTAGTTTGCAATTACAGAGATCATACGTTTCCTGTAGTTCTTGACCAGGTTTGCACACACTGCAGCAGGGATTTTGGCCCACTCCTCCATACAGACCTTCTCCAGATCCTTCAGGTTTCGGGGCTGTCGCTGGGCAATACGGACTTTCGGCTCCCTCCAAAGATTTTCTATTGGGTTCAGGTCTGGAGACTGGCTAGGCCACTCCAGGACCTTGAGATGCTTCTTACGGAGCCACTCCTTAGTTGCCCTGGCTGTGTGTTTCGGGTCGTTGTCATGCTGGAAGACCCAGCCACGACCCATCTTCAATGCTCTTACTGAGGGAAGGAGGTTGTTGGCCAAGATCTCGCGATACATGGCCCCATCCATCCTCCCCTCAATACGGTGCAGTCGTCCTGTCCCCTTTGCAGAAAAGCATCCCCAAAGAATGATGTTTCCACCTCCATGCTTCACGGTTGGGATGGTGTTCTTGGGGTTGTACTCATCCTTCTATTCCTCCAAACACGGCGAGTGGAGTTTAGAGCAAAAAGCTCTATTTTTGTCTCATCAGACCACATGACCTTCTCCCATTCCTCCTCTGGATCATCCAGATGGTCATTGGCAAACTTCAGACGGGCCTGGACATGCGCTGGCTTGAGCAGGGGGACCTTGCGTGCGCTGCAGGATTTTAATCCATGACGGCGTAGTGTGTTACTAATGGTTTTCTTTGAGACTGTGGTCCCAGCTCTCTTCAGGTCATTGACCAGGTCCTGCCGTGTAGTTCTGGGCTGATGCCTCACATTCCTCATGATCATTGATGCCCCACGAGGTGAGATCTTGCATGGAGCCCCAGACCGAGGATGATTGACCGTCATCTTGAACTTCTTCCATTTTCTAATAATTGTGCCAACAGTTGTTGCCTTCTCACCAAGCTGCTTGCCTATTGTCCTGTAGCCCATCCCAGCCTTGTACAGGTCTACAATTTATCCCTGATGTCCTTACACAGCTCTCTGGTCTTGGCCATTGTGGAGAGGTTGGAGTCTGTTTGATTGAGTGTGTGGACAGGTGTCTTTTATACAGGTAACGAGTTCAAACAGGTGCAGTTAATACAGGTAATGAGTGGAGAACAGGAGGGCTTCTTAAAGAAAAACAAACAGGTCTGTGAGAGCCGGAATTCTTACTGGTTGGTAGGTGATCAAATACTTATGTCATGCAATAAAATGCAAATTAATTACTTAAAAATCATACAATGTGATTTTCTGGATTTTTGTTTTAGATTCCGTCTCTCACAGTTGAAGTGTACCTATGATAAAAATGACAGACCTCTACATGCTTTGTAAGTAGGAAAACCTGCAAAATCGGCAGTGTATCAAATACTTGTTCTCCCCACTGTAGGTTGATTAGCCAGACTGCCAGTGAATGTTTTTCAAGTATCAGACTATTTGTGGAAAGTCACAAACCGTATCCAGCCATTCCTTTGATGGTGATCAACAGAAATAGTTAGTCTCCAGAAAAAAAACACACCACTTGACATTTTGATATGATTTGTTAGGTCTACTCAACATACTTTCCCAGAAATGCTCCCATTTTATAAAATGATCTCCTCCTCCTCAATGGTGTTTACCATCCATACACATTCTGTTTTCCACAGACGCCTGTTTCTCATCATGGGAAAAAGTTTTTACCTTACCAAGTCTTACACCTGTTTTATGATTGTTGTTGAACAGTTAGGCAGTTAGAGCAGATGCCTTTTGGAAAGTCATTTCATATCATCTATTTGTTTTGTAACTCAGATTTGTTAAACCAAGCGGCCTTTGTTTTTTTTGAATGCCGTGTTGAGTGTTGAAGAGAAGATTTAGAGATTGAGTCAGAGGCTAGACTGAGGGAAGAGGCCAAGAAAGTTAGTGAAGGAAAGAGTGAGGTGAGAGAGAGCGAGAGAGGATGACTACCCTCTTGCTATGTGATGTTTATAGAGTGATTTAACATTGGGCTGGCACGCTGCGGGGCTAGTTTAGAGGGTCACCGGCAGGAGTGACATCCATTGACTGGTGCAGGAGGAGGGCGACTCGGCCAAGAAGCCTCACTCACCCGCTGGGTTATGGGTCGGCTCAGTTACACATCCCGCCGCGAGGGAAGAAAGCGTGGCGGTCATTAGCCTGACTCTCGCGTATCGCTTAAGGGCTCAACGATCAATCAGGTTCCCCTTTCTCTCCGCAAAGTTGAAATTCCCAAACTGGAATGCTGGTGGGAGTTCTGGCCTCGTGCCAACCAGAGAAGACAGCTGGGGAATGTGGAAGATTTTGAAATAACCAGAGGCTTGAATGGGAAAATCAGACCCTGGCACAAACACCACAATGAGGACATTTGTGTATGCCAGGGCTGTAGAATAGTAATGTGAGCATTGGTCTCACTGAGATGACAACATGTAGTATGGACTCATTCAACACTGTGTAGCATCTTAGATGGCCATGTAATACAATGATGTTCATGTCTTTCCGTTTTGTGGGTCGGTCCCTGGGTGACAACATATTTGCTTTCGTTTTCTGGTATGATGAAATTAAACACTGGATGTTCGGCTAGCAGGCCTGTTATAAGTCTCATTACTGTGTGACCGGTGACCCACCCATAGCTCCCATGTCTGGTTATTGAGTTAACCGGGGACCCACCCATAGGTCCCATGTCTGGTTGTTGAGTTAACCGGTGACCCACCCATAGGTCCCATGTCTGGTTATTGAGTCATTCCCCCTTTTCGACCTTTAATATATGACCAAGAGGCGACATCTGTGTTCTCTCATTGATGAGCCACTGTTAGGCGTTGAAATATGGTCACCCCGTAAGCCAACGTCAACGCTGGTGGAACTGAGGTAGTTTGGCCAGAGTTGAAGCCCTTGTCTGGATGAGAAATCTTGACCACAGTCTCATTCTCTTTCCCCGCTATGCAAACTATTGCCTCTCCAATTAAAGCCGATTATAACAGGTGCTGGCGTCAGGGCACACAGCCTTGTGCACGTACTTAAAGTAACTGTGCAGTGTTTCCAGATTTCTATCATATGACCTGCAGTGCATTCAGAAAGTATTCACACCCCTTGACTTTTTCCACGTGACCCGATTCAGGAAACTAGGCGTATGTCGCAAGTCATGACTTCACAGGAGAGCCGTTTGAACATCAAAAATGTTTTTATCAAAATGCGTTTTTTTGGCAGAAATGCCTTCTCAAACATGTGAACTTTCATGTGCCTTAATATCAAACTTGTAAGCCATCTGTAAATACGAATAAAATTGTTAAATTACGAGCCTAGTTGGTTTAGCCACAGAAAAAGTGAGCAACCTTCCCGCTAGCCATGATTGACTGAGATAATGAGTGGGCTGGACATGCCGAGGGATGAGTTTGGATTGGTCTGCCATATAGCTTGCGTCTGTCTATTGGAACTGGTCAGTATGTCTAGGTAATCGTGTTGAACGCTGCTTTTTTTTAAATGTATCGCATAGTAAAACTGCATAAACCTAATGTCAAGTTAAAGTGTACTGTTAGCTAGCTAATGTTAGCTGGCTGGCTCGCTAGCTAACAATGTGTATGCTCTCCACTTTCTTGATGACCGAGTTTTGAAATCAGTGTAATTTGAGTACGATAGCTAAGGAGATTTAGAAAACACCCGTCTGGATTATCTTCAAAAGGCACCCATGCATGGCATCAGACAGAAGACGCGTTCAACCATGATGTATACGGGTAAGATAGTCTAGCTAGCTACATTTTCAGATATTACACGTTTCTAATTTTGACAACGTGGTTTCTCTTCAAGTGTACTGTTAGCTAGCTAACGTTAGCTTGCTGTGCCGCTAGCTAAAGTTATGTGTATGATCTTATTCTTCGTATATCAGACACATTTGCTTGACTAGTTATAGCCAAATAACCTGGTTGGTTAGCTACCTGCAGATTCATGCAGGGTAGTAACGTCATGAGTTGTGATTATGGTCCATTGTTTAGCTAGCTACGTGTCTTAACAAAAGACTCCACTATGCAAGTATCCATTTCAATAGAATGTCACTGCAACAGTTGATAAGACGTACTAGCAGGTAAATTCGCTCTGGCTATCTACTCTGATTTCAGACCACTGGTAAGATAGTCTAGCTAGCTACATTTTCAGATATTCCGCGTTTCTAATTTTGACAAAGTGGTTTCTCTTCAAGTTAAAGTGTACTGTTAGCTAGCTAGCTAACATTAGCTGGCTGGCTGGCTGACATTATGTCATGCTTTAGGATTCATTGTTTACCTAGCTAGCTATCTAGCTACATTTCTTAACAAAAGACTTGTCTTAGTGTGCCAGAGAGCAGAATAACTGATGCATTTTTGAACGCTCAACGCCCGTTGAATATGTCCAGTGTCAGTAAACGTCGGCAACAAATCGTAATTCAATTGTTGCCAGCAGCACAGTTAGCCACCAACGCTCTGGATAACATGAAAACAGCTTAACCAGCTCTACTAAGGTGAGTAAAATGGTCAGAGTGGGGTGTTCTCTCATTGTGTTCTGGAAGTAGCTAGCCAATGTTAGCCAGTTAGCTTGGGTGCTTGGCTGTCGTTGTGAGGTCAGAGCTTTTGGATCAACCCTACTTATTGGCCAGAGCGTCCAGTCTGCTAGGGCGAGTAATGTTCAGGTAGCTGTTCTCTCGCTCTTTAACATCTGGAAGTAGCTGGCAAGTTAGTACAGAACTCTCGGATCAACCCTTAAATAGATGGGTGGGGCTAAGGCTTTTGAGGGTGTGATCTATGCTGAATGGGTGTAGACAAAGAGGGCTCTCCAATAGTAGTACCAAAACATTGAAAGACAGTTTTCTCAAAAGTGAGTTTACAAGTTGATCAACTTTCAAAGTAGAATTACTTTCCCATTGTTTCCCCAAATGCAGTGTATGATATACCATGTTGTAGCTGTGAGTCTCTACTTTTATCCAATGTAAAAAAACAGATTCAAATGTTGCTACATAAGACCGAATCCAGGTGGTGAGTCACATTTTGTTGTTACAAAGTGGGATTAAAATGGATTGAATTTTGTCAAATATCTACGCCAAGTACTCTGTCGAAGTTGAAGACAAATTCTAACATTTGTATAAAAAAATATATGAAAAATTAAACACTATCTTGATTAGATAAGTATTCAACCCCTGAGTCAATGCATGTTAGAATCACCTTTGGCAGCAGTTACAGCTGTAAGTCTTTCTTGGTAATTTTTTTATCCTGAAAAACTCCCCAGTCCTTACCAATTACAAGCATACCCATAACATGATGCAGCCACCACTATGCTTGAAAATATGGAGAGTGGTACTCCCTAATGTGTTGTATTGGATTTGCCCCAAACATAACATTTTGTATTCAGGACAAAAAGTGAATTGCCTTGCCACATTTTTTGCAGTATTACTTTAGTGCCTTGTTGCAAACAGGATGCATGTTTTGTAATATTTTTATTCTGTCTTCCTTTTCTTTCTGTCGATAAGGTTAGTATTGTGGAGTAACTACAATGTTGTTGATCCATCCTCAGTTTTCTCCAATCACAGCCATTAAACTCTGTAATTGTTTTAAAGTCACCATTGGCCTCATGTTGAAATCCCTGAGCGGTTTCCTTCCTCTCCGGCAACTGAGTTAGGAAGGACACCTGTATCTTTGTAGTGACTGGGTGAGCTGATACTCCATCCAAAGTGTAATGAATAACTTCACCATGCTCAAAGGGATATTCAATGTCTGCTTTTTTTATTTATTTGACCCATCTACCAATAGGTGCCCTTTGCGAGGCATTGGAAAACCTCCCTGGTCTTTGTGGTTGAATATGTGTTTGAAATTCACTGCTCGACGAACCTTACAGATAATTGTATGTGTGAGGCACAGAGATGAGGTAGTCATTCAAAACTCATGTTAAATACTATTGCACAGAGTCCATGCAACTTATTATGTGACTTGTTAAGCAAATGTTTTACTCCTGAACGTATTTATGCTTGCCATAATAGGGGTTAAATACTTATTGACTCAAGACATTTCAGCTTTTCATTTAAATTATTTGTAAAAACCTTACTTCCACTTTGAGAGTGTGTGTGTAGGCCAGTGACACAAAATCTTGATTTATTCAATTTAAAATGAAGGCTGTAACACAACGAAAAAGTCTAGGTGTGTGAATAATTTCTGAAGGCACTGTATAATTAATTAGTGATAGTTTTCCTTGTAAGTTTTTCACATTTTATTTCATTTTTTATTTAACTAGGCAAGTCAGTTAAGATCAAATTCTTATTTACAATGATGGCTTACCCCTGCCAAACCCTAACCTGGACGACACTGGTCCAATTGTGCGCCGCCCTATGGGACTCCCAATCATGGCCGGTTGTGATACAGCCTGGAATCAAACCAGGGTCTGTAGTGACGCCTCTAGCACTGAGATGCAGTGCCTTAGACCGCTGCGCCACTCGGGAGCACTTAACATAATTATGTTAAAAGGCTGCTTTTCTGTGTTGAAATGGGTTTGGGCGTATACTAGCCATTAAAAATATTCAGGCAAGTAGACTGCTGATTGGCCAGCCCATCCTCCTCTAGACCGTGGATTGGCCAGTTCATCCTCCTCAGGAGTATGACATCATTTTTTAAACCGCCAGTTTGAGATACACGTTTATGCTTTGACAGAAAATATGACTATAGGGTGAGTCAACAACATTTATTTGGGTATGAGTTAACAGAATATGAACTTTCACTTGACAGTTACTTAATCTAATAATCCAGATCAATTTAACCATAAACCTGTCACGAGAGAAGGGGGAACAGCCAGTTCCTTAAGGCTATAACACAACCCAACACAGCCACCGCCCTACACAAGCCATACACGTCTGCTCACCCTATAGTGTGTGTGTGTGTGTGTGTTCGTGCTCGCACATCCATATACGCGTATGTATGGTTGACTCAGGTTTAGCATGGCGTGTGAGTGAGTAGGACGGGATCATTCTGCAGCTTCCTGTTTTATCTGTTCAAACGGCCCATCTCCTGACTCACCGGCCCATGTCACAGCTCAGGGGAAATCACTTCCTGTCCCCCAGGGGCCCATTCAGAGACAGTTCTTTGGGTTCTGAGTGATAGAACTTCATTACATACAGAAATGTAGAAATAGGCTATATCTCTCATTTGATGCTATAGGTAGCTTTATTGGAACTGATCAGTGTTTATTGAAAAGCACTGCTGTTACCTGCTATTTGGATGTACTCTTCTCCAGCACTCTCTCTTAATACTTGTTTGTCTGACTCAGACATGACACTCTTGTCTCAGTGTGTGTGTGTACCGTCTATTTGAGTCGGCACCATGCTCTCCACAGTAAAACAAATGACTTACTGCTGCTACAGCTCTGCCAAACAGATCCCCTAACACAAGCAGCGTGTTGACAGTAGAGATGAGGTTTTCCTGCCACGGCTTGCGGAGGGCTCGGAGGCCCCTGGTTAAAAACATGCGGTTAGATTATTCCCCCCCTAATATCAAGGCGGCAGGGCGGGCGTCTGAATATTTGAACAGGTTTCCCATTTACATCTGCCGACCCCTTTGAATTGTGTGCAAGGTAGTCAGTCAGGCAAGCAGGCAGGCTAGTCAGTCAACCAGTGCTGTTTGTGGCAGAATGCTACTGTTAGTGTGTGTGTGTGTGTGTGTGGCGCATCACAGTAAAGGAATGATGCCTGAGGGATGTTTTCAGAGGACAAGAGCTAGCCGTAGCTACTTAGCTAACGTTATTAAATATTTTTGTGGATTTGGCAGATTTGGCAGATATTTGCGAAAAATGACTTCAGATTTTTATCTTTATATTCTGACTTTACATTCACATGTGTAACTCCAACTTTCATTGTCTTGAGTGAAGTATGCGCAAAAGTCTCTTTTTGGTATTCTGGAGCATATGAAGTCAGACAACAGGCCCAGTACGTGTCCTTAGATTTGGGAGTATTCTACCTCCGGTGTGGCGAGTCGGGTCTGGTCTCTGGTGATTGGAGTAGGAGGGACCAGGGGGGTGTGAGTGCTCCCGGAACCCCTGCTGAGGTCAGGGTGTGATTTGGCTCACTTCCTGTAACACTTCCTAGCTGATGAGGGGGCGCTGCTGTGGTCGTAATTATGGTCGATTGGCCATCCTCCATGTTACCCCCGAGGCACAGAGCCATTTTCTCAGTCCGTGTAGGGAGTGAGTTTGTAGGTGGGCCTCTGGGTGATGTGACCGTTTGTGTTCTATGTCAATGTTATAAAAGATCATCTCTTTGTGTTTGAAACTCTGGCTACCTCATACTAAGAAGTGCTCCTTTGACCCCCCCCCCACAAAAATTACAAATTGGATGTTTTTTTAAACTTTCAATGCCTTTCCTGAAACTCACCATCTCTCTTCACCTCTCAGCGGGGTACAGAGGGCTTCTGGAAGTCTGTGGCACACTACGTCCCCAGGGAGCCCACAGAGATGCGCATCCTCAACCCCTACTTCATCCAGGAGGCTGCCTTCCAGTTCATCGGCCTGCCGCTCAATAACGGCCTCATGGGCAAAGGGGTGAGTGACACTCAAACAGAAACCCGCTCCAGTTTAATGAAAATATTAAACTGGGAAGAATGTCCTGAAAAAAAACATGTATGGTGCTATGTTTGCGGAAAATGGCATGTCTTCAGTCACCTGGATTCAGGTGGATAAGATTCAGCTCGGTTTGCAGTCTGCATGCAAACACAAACACAGACATGCATTCACACATGCAGTACAAAGTGCATAGACTCTTACTCACTTTTTTTCTTAAGTTCAAGAATACAAACACAGGCACAACCTGACAGTCGCATTCCCACTTTCACTCTCTCACACATGCGACGAAACGGTACAACGACTCCACAGGCAGTCGGGAGCCGTTGACCGAGGACACGGTCATAACCAAAGTGTGTTTGACACACTTCAGGCCCCAAACAGTAGATTCGCTGTTCCTATGACAACCACCGTAACGCAGCACCTTGCCATGTCATCACAGGAAATTAAACCGTTAAAGGGATACGGCGAAATTCTGCCATTTTAAGCCCTTTTATTTACCCAGAGTCAGATGATGTGCAGTATGAA